>NW_027333264.1:0-39449 GCF_002575655.3 Aegilops tauschii subsp. strangulata | reverse complement strand
AAATCCTGATACTTTGAAAGAGATTGTCCGTTTTGTACACGAAGTGCATCCAGTTTTTGCCGTAACCCTCTCTACTTTCTTGCACATGCTATGTGGATGAAATGATGATATCATGCCAACTTTCAACCTTTTCAGAGTTCATTTGAAATGCTTTTCAATTTTAGGGTCTTATAGCTCAAAATAATTAGTAAATGCATGAAAAATAACAAATGAAGTCAGAAAGGATTGAAAAATGATGATGTGGCTTTGAATGGTGCATTTTGAACACACAAAAAGTCAGGAGTTCAAATGAGGTTTAAAAAATGAAATCCCTTTGTAACACACGAGTTTCCGGATGAAATCCTGATACTTTGAAAGAGATTGTCCGATTTGTACAGGAAGTGCATCCAGTTTATGCCGTAACCCTCTCAACTTTCTTGCACATGCTATGTGGATGAAATGATGATATCATGCCAACTTTCAACCTTTTCAGGGTTCATTTGAAATGCTTTTCAATTTTAGGGTCTTATAGCTCAAAATAATTAGTAAATGCATGAAAAATAACAAATGAAGTCAGAAAGGATTGAAAAATGATGATGTGGCTTTGAATGGTGCATTTTGAACACACAAAAAGTCAGGAGTTCAAATAAGGTTTAAAAAATGAAATCCCATTGTAACAGACGAGTTTCCGGATGAAATCCTGACACTTTGAAAGAGATTGTCCGTTTTGTACACGAAGTGCATCCCGTTTTTGCCGTAACCCTCTCAACTTTCTTGCACATGCTATGTGGATGAAATGATGATATCATGCCAACTTTCAACCTTTTCAGAGTTCATTTGAAATGCTTTTCAATTTTAGGGTCTTATAGCTCAAAATAATTAGTAAATGCATGAAAAATAACAAATGAAGTCAGAAAGGATTGAAAAATGATGATGTGGCTTTGAATGGTGCGTTTTGAACACACAAAAAGTCAGGAGTTCAAATAAGGTTTAAAAAATGAAATCCCTTTGTAACAGACGAGTTTCCGGATGAAATCCTGATACTTTGAAAGAGATTGTCCGTTTTGTACAGGAAGTGCATCCAGTTTATGCCGTAACCCTCTCAACTTTCTTGCACATGCTATGTGGATGAAATGATGATATCATGCCAACTTTCAACCTTTTCAGGGTTCATTTGAAATGCTTTTCAATTTTAGGGTCTTATAGCTCAAAATAATTAGTAAATGCATGAAAAATAACAAATGAAGTCAGAAAGGATTGAAAAATGATGATGTGGCTTTGAATGGTGCATTTTGAACACACAAAAAGTCAGGAGTTCAAATAAGGTTTAAAAAATGAAATCCCATTGTAACACACGAGTTTCCGGATGAAATCCAGATACTTTGAAAGAGATTGTCCGTTTTGTACACGAAGTGCATCCAGTTTTTGCCGTAACCCTCTCCACTTTCTTGCACATGCTATGTGGATGAAATGATGATATCATGCCAACTTTCAACCTTTTCAGGGTTCATTTGAAATGCTTTTCAATTTTAGGGTCTTATAGCTCAAAATAATTAGTAAATGCATGAAAAATAACAAATGAAGTCAGAAAGGATTGAAAAATGATGATGTGGCTTTGAATGGTGCATTTTGAACACACAAAAAGTCAGGAGTTCAAATAAGGTTTAAAAAATGAAATCCCTTTGTAACAGACGAGTTTCCGGATGAAATCCTGATACTTTGAAAGAGATTGTCCGTTTTGTACACGAAGTGCATCCAGTTTATGCCGTAACCCTCTCAACTTTCTTGCACATGCTATGTGGATGAAATGATGATATCATGCCAACTTTCAACCTTTTCAGAGTTCATTTGAAATGCTTTTCAATTTTAGGGTCTTATAGCTCAAAATAATTAGTAAATGCATGAAAAATAACAAATGAAGTCAGAAAGGATTGAAAAATGATGATGTGGCTTTGAATGGTGCATTTTGAACACACAAAAAGTCAGGAGTTCAAATAAGGTTTAAAAAATGAAATCCCTTTGTAACACACGAGTTTCCGGATGAAATCCAGATACTTTGAAAGAGATTATCCGTTTTGTACACGAAGTGCATCCAGTTTATGCCGTAACCCTCTCAACTTTCTTGCACATGCTATGTGGATGAAGTGATGATATCATGCCAACTTTCAACCTTTTCAGAGTTCATTTGAAATGCTTTTCAATTTTAGGGTCTTATAGCTCAAAATAATTAGTAAATGCATGAAAAATAACAAATGAAGTCAGAAAGGATTGAAAAATGATGACGTGGCTTTGAATGGTGCATTTTGAACACACAAAAAGTCAGGAGTTCAAATAAGGTTTAAAAAATGAAATCCCTTTGTAACAGACGAGTTTCCGGATGAAATCCTGATACTTTGAAAGAGATTGTCCATTTTGTACACGAAGTGCATCCAGTTTATGCCGTAACCCTCTCAACTTTCTTGCACATGCTATGTGGATGAAATGATGATATCATGCCAACTTTCAACCTTTTCAGAGTTCATTTGAAATGCTTTTCAATTTTAGGGTCTTATAGCTCAAAATAATTAGTAAATGCATGAAAAATAACAAATGAAGTCAGAAAGGATTGAAAAATGATGATGTGGCTTTGAATGGTGCATTTTGAACACACAAAAAGTCAGGAGTTCAAATAAGGTTTAAAAAATGAAATCCCTTTGTAACACACGAGTTTCCGGATGAAATCCTGACACTTTGAAAGAGATTGTCCGTTTTGTACACGAAGTGCATCCAGTTTTTGCCGTAACCCTCTCAAGTTTCTTGCACATGCTATGTGGATGAAATGATGATATCATGCCAACTTTCAACCTTTTCAGAGTTCATTTGAAATGCTTTTCAATTTTAGGGTCTTATAGCTCAAAATAATTAGTAAATGCATGAAAAATAACAAATGAAGTCAGAAAGGATTGAAAAATGATGACGTGGCTTTGAATGGTGCATTTTGAACACACAAAAAGTCAGGAGTTCAAATAAGGTTTAAAAACTGAAATCCCTTTGTAACACATGAGTTTCCGGATGAAATCCTGATACTTTGAAAGAGATTGTCCGTTTTGTACACGAAGTGCATCCAGTTTATGCCGTAACCCTCTCAACTTTCTTGCACATGCTATGTGGATGAAATGATGATATCATGCCAACTTTCAACCTTTTCAGAGGTCATTTGAAATGCTTTTCAATTTTAGGGTCTTATAGCTCAAAATAATTAGCAAATGAATGAAAAATAACAAATGAAGTCAGAAAGGATTGAAAAATGATGATGTGGCTTTGAATGGTGCATTTTGAACACACAAAAAGTCAGGAGTTCAAATAAGGTTTAGAAAATGAAATCGCTTTGTAAGAGACGAGTTTCCGGATGAAATCCTGATACTTTGAAAGAGATTGTCCGTTTTGTACAGGCAGTGCATCCAGTTTATGCCGTAACCCTCTCAACTTTCTTGCACATGCTATGTGGATGAAATGATGATATCATGCCAACTTTCAACCTTTTCAGGGTTCATTTGAAATGCTTTTCAATTTTAGGGTCTTATAGCTCAAAATAATTAGTAAATGCATGAAAAATAACAAATGAAGTCAGAAAGGATTGAAAAATGATGATGTGGCTTTGAATGGTGCGTTTTGAACACACAAAAAGTCAGGAGTTCAAATAAGGTTTAAAAAATGAAATCCCTTTGTAACAGACGAGTTTCCGGATGAAATCCTGATACTTTGAAAGAGATTGTCCGTTTTGTACAGGAAGTGCATCCAGTTTATGCCGTAACCCTCTCAACTTTCTTGCACATGCTATGTGGATGAAATGATGATATCATGCCAACTTTCAACCTTTTCAGGGTTCATTTGAAATGCTTTTCAATTTAGGGTCTTATAGCTCAAAATAATTAGTAAATGCATGAAAAATAACAAATGAAGTCAGAAAGGATTGAAAAATGATGATGTGGCTTTGAATGGTGCATTTTGAACACACAAAAAGTCAGGAGTTCAAATAAGGTTTAAAAAATGAAATCCCATTGTAACACACGAGTTTCCGGATGAAATCTAGATACTTTGAAAGAGATTGTCCGTTTTGTACACGAAGTGCATCCAGTTTTTGCCATAACCCTCTCCACTTTCTTGCACATGCTATGTGGATGAAATGATGATATCATGCCAACTTTCAACTTTTTCAGGGTTCATTTGAAATGCTTTTCAATTTTAGGGTCTTATAGCTCAAAATAATTAGTAAATGCATGAAAAATAACAAATGAAGTCAGAAAGGATTGAAAAATGATGATGTGGCTTTGAATGGTGCATTTTGAACACACAAAAAGTCAGGAGTTCAAATAAGGTTTAAAAAATGAAATCCCTTTGTAACAGACGAGTTTCCGGATGAAATCCTGATACTTTGAAAGAGATTGTCCGTTTTGTACACGAAGTGCATCCATTTTATGCCGTAACCCTCTCAACTTTCTTGCACATGCTATGTGGATGAAATGATGATATCATGCCAACTTTCAACCTTTTCAGAGTTCATTTGAAATGCTTTTCAATTTTAGGGTCTTATAGCTCAAAATAATTAGTAAATGCATGAAAAATAACAAATGAAGTCAGAAAGGATTGAAAAATGATGATGTGGCTTTGAATGGTGCATTTTGAACACACAAAAAGTCAGGAGTTCAAATAAGGTTTAAAAATGAAATCCCTTTGTAACACACGAGTTTCCGGATGAAATCCAGATACTTTGAAAGAGATTGTCCGTTTTGTACACGAAGTGCATCCAGTTTATGCCGTAACCCTCTCAACTTTCTTGCACATGCTATGTGGATGAAATGATGATATCATGCCAACTTTCAACCTTTTCAGAGTTCATTTGAAATGCTTTTCAATTTTAGGGTCTTATAGCTCAAAATAATTAGTAAATGCATGAAAAATAACAAATGAAGTCAG
Source organism: Aegilops tauschii subsp. strangulata (assembly GCF_002575655.3). Lineage (NCBI taxonomy): Eukaryota > Viridiplantae > Streptophyta > Magnoliopsida > Poales > Poaceae > Aegilops > Aegilops tauschii. The sequence goes on along the minus strand of NW_027333264.1, from coordinate 34,514 downwards.
AAAGGATTGAAAAATGATGACGTGGCTTTGAATGGTGCATTTTGAACACACAAAAAGTCAGGAGTTCAAATAAGGTTTAAAAAATGAAATCCCTTTGTAACAGACGAGTTTCCGGATGAAATCCTGATACTTTGAAAGAGATTGTCCATTTTGTACACGAAGTGCATCCAGTTTATGCCGTAACCCTCTCAACTTTCTTGCACATGCTATGTGGATGAAATGATGATATCATGCCAACTTTCAACCTTTTCAGAGTTCATTTGAAATGCTTTTCAATTTTAGGGTCCTATAGCTCAAAATAATTAGTAAATGCATGAAAAATAACAAACGAAGTCAGAAAGGATTGAAAAATGATGATGTGGCTTTGAATGGTGCATTTTGAACACACAAAAAGTCAGGAGTTCAAATAAGGTTTAAAAAATGAAATCCCATTGTAACACACGAGTTTCCGGATGAAATCTAGATACTTTGAAAGAGATTGTCCGTTTTGTACACGAAGTGCATCCAGTTTTTGCCGTAACCCTCTCCACTTTCTTGCACATGCTATGTGGATGAAATGATGATATCATGCCAACTTTCAACCTTTTCAGGGTTCATTTGAAATACTTTTCAATTTTAGGGTCTTATAGCTCAAAATAATTAGTAAATGCATGAAAAATAACAAATGAAGTCAGAAAGGATTGCAAAAATGATGATGTGGCTTTGAATGGTGCATTTTGAACACACAAAAAGTCAGGAGTTCAAATAAGGTTTAAAAAATGAAATCCCTTTGGAACAGACGAGTTTCCGGATGAAATCCTGATACTTTGAAAGAGATTGTCCGTTTTGTACACGAAGTGCATCCAGTTTATGCCGTAACCCTCTCAACTTTCTTGCACATGCTATGTGGATGAAATGATGATATCATGCCAACTTTCAACCTTTTCAGAGTTCATTTGAAATGCTTTTCAATTTGGGTCTTATAGCTCAAAATAATTAGTAAATGCATGAAAAATAACAAATGAAGTCAGAAAGGATTGAAAAATGATGATGTGGCTTTGAATGGTGCATTTTGAACACACAAAAAGTCAGGAGTTCAAATAAGGTTTAAAAAATGAAATCCCTTTGTAACACACGAGTTTCCGGATGAAATCCAGATACTTTGAAAGAGATTGTCCGTTTTGTACACGAAGTGCATCCAGTTTATGCCGTAACCCTCTCAACTTTCTTGCACATGCTATGTGGATGAAATGATGATATCATGCCAACTTTCAACCTTTTCAGAGTTCATTTGAAATGCTTTTCAATTTTAGGGTCTTATACCTCAAAATAATTAGTAAATGCATGAAAAATAACAAATGAAGTCAGAAAGGATTGAAAAATGATAACGTGGCTTTGAATGGTGCATTTTGAACACACAAAAAGTCAGGAGTTCAAATAAGGTTTAAAAAATGAAATCCCTTTGTAACAGACGAGTTTCCGGATGAAATCCTAATACTTTGAAAGAGACTGTCCATTTTGTACACGAAGTGCATCCAGTTTATGCCGTAACCCTCTCAACTTTCTTGCACATGCTATGTGGATGAAATGATGATATCATGCGAACTTTCAACCTTTTCAGAGTTCATTTGAAATGCTTTTCAATTTTAGGGTCTTATAGCTCAAAATAATTAGTAAATGCATGAAAAATAACAAATGAAGTCAGAAAGGATTGAAAATGATGACGTGGCTTTGAATGGTGCATTTTGAACACACAAAAAGTCAGGAGTTCAATAAGGTTTAAAAAATGAAATCCCTTTGTAACACACGAGTTTCCGGATGAAATCCTGACACTTTGAAAGAGATTGTCCGTTTTGTACACGAAGTGCATCCAGTTTTTGCCGTAACCCTCTCAAGTTTCTTGCACATGCTATGTGGATGAAATGATGATATCATGCCAACTTTCAACCTTTTCAGAGTTCATTTGAAATGCTTTTCAATTTTAGGGTCTTATAGCTCAAAATAATTAGCAAATGCATGAAAAATAACAAATGAAGTCAGAAAGGATTGAAAAATGATGACGTGGCTTTGAATGGTGCATTTTGAACACACAAAAAGTCAGGAGTTCAAATAAGGTTTAAAAACTGAAATCCCTTTGTAACACACGAGTTTCCGGATGAAATCCTGATACTTTGAAAGAGATTGTCCGTTTTGTACACGAAGTGCATCCAGTTTATGCCGTAACCCTCTCAACTTTCTTGCACATGCTATGTGGATGAAATGATGATATCATGCCAACTTTCAACCTTTTCAGAGGTCATTTGAAATGCTTTTCAATTTTAGGGGCTTATAGCTCAAAATAATTAGCAAATGAATGAAAAATAACAAATGAAGTCAGAAAGGATTGAAAAATGATGATGTGGCTTTGAATGGTGCATTTTGAACACACAAAAAGTCAAGAATTCAAATAAGGTTTAGAAAAAGAAATCGCTTTGTAACAGACGAGTTTCCGGATGAAATCTTGATACTTTGAAAGAGATTGTCCGTTTTGTACACGAAGTGCATCCAGTTTTTGCCGTAACCCTCTCAACTTTCTTGCACATGCTATGTGGATGAAATGATGGTATCATGCCAACTTACAACCTTTTCAGAGTTCATTTGAAATGCTTTTCAATTTTAGGGTCTTATAGCTCAAAATAATTATTAAATGCATGAAAAATAACAAATGAAGTCAGAAAGGATTGAAAAATGATGATGTGGCTTTGAATGGTGCATTTTGAACACACAAAATGTCAGGAGTTCAAATAAGGTTTAAAAAATGAAATCCCTTTGTAACACACGAGTTTCCGGATGAAATCCTGATACTTTGAAAGAGATTGTCCGTTTTGTACACGAAGTGCATCCAGTTTATGCCGTAACCCTCTCAACTTTCTTGCACATGCTATGTGGATGAAATGATGATATCATGCCAACTTTCAACCTTTTCAGAGTTCATTTGGAATGCTTTTAAATTTTAGGGTCTTATAGCTCAAAATAATTAGTAAATGCATGAAAAATAACAAATGAAGTCAGAAAGGATTGAAAAATGATGATGTGGCTTTGAATGGTGCATTTTGAACACACAAAAAGTCAGGAGTTCAAATAAGGTTTAAAAAATGAAATCGCTTTGTAACAGACGAGTTTCCGGATGAAATCCTGATACTTTGAAAGAGATTGTCCGTTTTGTACACGAAGTGCATCCAGTTTATGCCGTAACCCTCTCAACTTTCTTGCACATGCTATGTGGATGAAATGATGATATCATGCCAACTTTCAACCTTTTCAGAGTTCATTTGAAATGCTTTTCAATTTTAGGGTCCTATAGCTCAAAATAATTAGTAAATGCATGAAAAATAACAAATAGTCAGAAAGGATTGAAAAATGATGATGTGGCTTTGAATGGTGCATTTTGAACACACAAAAAGTCAGGAGTTCAAATAAGGTTTAAAAAATGAAATCCCTTTGTAACACACGAGTTTCCGGATGAAATCCTGATACTTTGAAAGAGATTGTCCGTTTTGTACACGAAGTGCATCCAGTTTATGCCGTAACCCTCTCAACTTTCTTGCACATGCTATGTGGATGAAATGATCATATCATGCCAACTTTCAACCTTTTCAGAGTTCATTTGAAATGCTTTTCAATTTTAGGGTCTTATAGCTCAAAATAATTAGTAAATGCATGAAAAATAACAAATGAAGTCAGAAAGGATTGAAAAATGATGATGTGGCTTTGAATGGTGCATTTTGAACACACAAAAAGTGAGGAGTTCAAATAAGGTTTAAAAAATGAAATCGCTTTGTAACAGACGAGTTTCCGGATGAAATCCTGATACTTTGAAAGAGATTGTCCGTTTTGTACACGAAGTGCATCCAGTTTATGCCGTAACCCTCTCCACTTTCTTGGACATGCTATGTGGATGAAATGATGATATCATGCCAACTTTCAACCTTTTCAGAGTTCATTTGAAATGCTTTTCAATTTTAGGGTCTTATAGCTCAAAATAATTAGTAAATGCATGAAAAATAACAAATGAAGTCAGAAAGGATTGAAAAATGATGATGTGGCTTTGAATGGTGCATTTTGAACACACAAAAAGTCAGGAGTTCAAATAAGGTTTAAAAATGAAATCCCATTGTAACAGACGAGTTTCCGGATGAAATCCTGATACTTTGAAAGAGATTGTCCGTTTTGTACACGAAGTGCATCCAGTTTTTGCCGTAACCCTCTCAACTTTCTTGCACATGCTATGTGGATGAAATGATGATATCATGCCAACTTTCAACCTCTTCAGAGTTCATTTGAAATGCTTTTCAATTTTAGGGTCTTATAGCTCAAAATAATTTTTAAATGCATGAATAATAACAAATGAAGTCAGAAAGGATTGAAAAATGATGATGTGGCTTCTAATGGTGCATTTTGAACACACAAAAAGTCAAGAGTTCAAATAAGGTTTAAAAAATGAAATCCCTTTGTAACAGACGAGTTTCCGGATGAAATCCTGATACTTTGAAAGAGATTGTCCGTTTTGTACACGAAGTGCATCCAGTTTATGCCGTAACCCTCTCAACTTTCTTGCACATGCTATGTGGATGAAATGATGATATCATGCCAACTTTCAACCTTTTCAGAGTTCATTTGAAATGCTTTTAAATTTTAGGGTCTTATAGCTCAAAATAATTAGTAAATGCATGAAAAATAACAAATGAAGTCAGAAAGGATTGAAAAATGATGATGTGGCTTTGAATGGTGCATTTTGAACACACAAAAAGTCAGGAGTTCAAATAAGGTTTAAAAAATGAAATCGCTTTGTAACAGACGAGTTTCCGGATGAAATCCTGATACTTTGAAAGAGATTGTCCGTTTTGTACACGAAGTGCATCCAGTTTATGCCGTAACCCTCTCCACTTTCTTGCACATGCTATGTGGATGAAACGATGATATCATGCCAACTTTCAACCTTTTCAGAGTTCGTTTGAAATGCTTTTAATTTTAGGGTCTTATAGCTCAAAATAATTTTTAAATGCATGAAAAATAACAAATGAAGTCAGAAAGGATTGAAAAATGATGATGTGGCTTTGAATGGTGCATTTTGAACACACAAAAAGTCAGGAGTTCAAATAAGGTTTAAAAAATGAAATCCCTTTGTAACACACGAGTTTCCGGATGAAATCCTGATACTTTGAAAGAGATTGTCCGTTTTGTACACGAAGTGCATCCAGTTTATGCCGTAACCCTCTCAACTTTCTTGCACATGCTATGTGGATGAAATGATGATATCATGCCAACTTTCAACCTTTTCAGATTTCATTTGAAATGCTTTTCAATTTTAGGGTCTTATAGCTCAAAATAATTAGTAAATGCATGAAAAATAACAAATGAAGTCAGAAAGGATGAAAAATGATGATGTGGCTTTGAATGGTGCATTTTGAACACACAAAAAGTCAGGAGTTCAAATAAGGTTTAAAAAATGAAATCGCTTTGTAACAGACGAGTTTCCGGATGAAATCCTGATACTTTGAAAGAGATTGTCCGTTTTGTACACGAAGTGCATCCAGTTTATGCCGTAACCCTCTCCACTTTCTTGCACATGCTATGTGGATGAAACGATGATATCATGCCAACTTTCAACCTTTTCAGAGTTCGTTTGAAATGCTTTTAAATTTTAGGGTCTTATAGCTCAAAATAATTAGTAAATGCATGAAAAATAACAAATGAAGTCAGAAAGGATTGAAAAATGATGATGTGGCTTTGAATGGTGCATTTTGAACACACAAAAAGTCAGGAGTTCAAATAAGGTTTAAAAAATGAAATCCCTTTGTAACACACGAGTTTCCGGATGAAATCCTGATACTTTGAAAGAGATTGTCCGTTTTGTACACGAAGTGCATCCAGTTTATGCCGTAACCCTCTCAACTTTCTTGCACATGCTATGTGGATGAAATGATGATATCATGCCAACTTTCAACCTTTTCAGATTTCATTTGAAATGCTTTTCAATTTTAGGGTCTTATAGCTCAAAATAATTAGTAAATGCATGAAAAATAACAAATGAAGTCAGAAAGGATGAAAAATGATGATGTGGCTTTGAATGGTGCATTTTGAACACACAAAAAGTCAGGAGTTCAAATAAGGTTTAAAAAATGAAATCGCTTTGTAACAGACGAGTTTCCGGATGAAATCCTGATACTTTGAAAGAGATTGTCCGTTTTGTACACGAAGTGCATCCAGTTTATGCCGTAACCCTCTCCACTTTCTTGCACATGCTATGTGGATGAAATGATGATATCATGCCAACTTTCAACCTTTTCAGAGTTCATTTGAAATGCTTTTCAATTTTAGGGTCTTATAGCTCAAAATAATTAGTAAATGCATGAAAAATAACAAATGAAGTCAGAAAGGATTGAAAAATGATGATCTGGCTTTGAATGGCGCATTTTGAACACACAAAAAGTCAGGAGTTCAAATAAGGTTTAAAAAATGAAATCCCATTGTAACAGACGAGTTTCCGGATGAAATCCTGATACTTTGAAAGAGATTGTCCGTTTTGTACACGAAGTGCATCCAGTTTTTGCCGTAACCCTCTCCACTTTCTTGCACATGCTATGTGGATGAAATGATGATATCATGCCAACTTTCAACCTTTTAAGAGTTCATTTGAAATGCTTTTCAATTTTAGGGTCTTATAGCTCAAAATAATTAGCAAATGCATGAAAAATAACAAATGAAGTCAGAAAGGATTGAAAAATGATGATGTGGCTTTGAATGGTGCATTTTGAACACACAAAAAGTCAGGAGTTCAAATAAGGTTTAAAAATAAAATCCCATTGTAACAGACGAGTTTCCGGATGAAATCCTGACACTTTGAAAGAGATTGTCCGTTTTGTACACGAAGTGCATCCCGTTTTTGCCGTAACCCTCTCAACTTTCTTGCACATGCTATGTGGATGAAATGATGATATCATGCCAACTTTCAACCTTTTCAGAGTTCATTTGAAATGCTTTTCAATTTTAGGGTCTTATAGCTCAAAATAATTAGTAAATGCATGAAAAATAACAAATGAAGTCAGAAAGGATTGAAAAATGATGATGTGGCTTTGAATGGTGCATTTTGAACACACAAAAAGTCTGGAGTTCAAATAAGGTTTAAAAAATGAAATCGCTTTGTAACAGACGAGTTTCCGGATGAAATCCTGATACTTTGAAAGAGATTGTCCGTTTTGTACACGAAGTGCATCCAGTTTATGCCGTAACCCTCTCCACTTTCTTGCACATGCTATGTGGATGAAACGATGATATCATGCCAACTTTCAACCTTTTCAGAGTTCGTTTGAAATGCTTTTAAATTTTAGGGTCTTATAGCTCAAAATAATTAGTAAATGCATGAAAAATAACAAATGAAGTCAGAAAGGATTGAAAAATGATGATGTGGCTTTGAATGGTGCATTTTGAACACACAAAAAGTCAGGAGTTCAAATAAGGTTTAAAAAATGAAATCCCATTGTAACAGACGAGTTTCCGGATGAAATCCTGATACTTTGAAAGAGATTGTCCGTTTTGTACACGAAGTGCATCCAGTTTTTGCCGTAACCCTCTCCACTTTCTTGCACATGCTATGTGGATGAAATGATGATATCATGCCAACTTTCAACCTTTTCAGAGTTCATTTGAAATGCTTTTCAATTTTAGGGTCTTATAGCTCAAAATAATTAGTAAATGCATGAAAAATAACAAATGAAGTCAGAAAGGATTGAAAAATTATGATGTGGCTTTGAATGGTGCATTTTGAACACACAAAAAGTTAGGAGTTCAAATAAGGTTTAAAAAATGAAATCCCTTTGTAACAGACGAGTTTCTGGATGAAATCCTGATACTTTGAAAGAGATTGTCCGTTTTGTACACGAAGTGCATCCAGTTTATGCCGTAACCCTCTCAACTTTCTTGCACATGCTATGTGGATGAAATGATGATATCATGCCAACTTTCAACCTTTTCAGAGTTCATTTGAAATGTTTTTAAATTTATGGTCTTATAGCTCAAAATAATTAGTAAATGCATGAAAAATAACAAATGAAGTCAGAAAGGATTGAAAAATGATGATGTGGCTTTGAATGGTGCGTTTTGAACACACAAAAAGTCAGGAGTTCAAATAAGGTTTAAAAAATGAAATCCCTTTGTAACAGACGAGTTTCCGGATGAAATCCTGATACTTTGAAAGAGATTGTCCGTTTTGTACACGAAGTGCATCCAGTTTATGCCGTAACCCTCTCAACTTTCTTGCACATGCTATGTGGATGAAATGATGATATCATGCCAACTTTCAACCTTTTCAGATTTCATTTGAAATGCTTTTCAATTTTAGGGTCTTATAGCTCAAAATAATTAGTAAATGCATGAAAAATAACAAATGAAGTCAGAAAGGATGAAAAATGATGATGTGGCTTTGAATGGTGCATTTTGAACACACAAAAAGTCAGGAGTTCAAATAAGGTTTAAAAAATGAAATCGCTTTGTAACAGACGAGTTTCCGGATGAAATCCTGATACTTTGAAAGAGATTGTCCGTTTTGTACACGAAGTGCATCCAGTTTATGCCGTAACCCTCTCCACTTTCTTGCACATGCTATGTGGATGAAACGATGATATCATGCCAACTTTCAACCTTTTCAGAGTTCGTTTGAAATGCTTTTAAATTTTAGGGTCTTATAGCTCAAAATAATTAGTAAATGCATGAAAAATAACAAATGAAGTCAGAAAGGATTGAAAAATGATGATGTGGCTTTGAATGGTGCATTTTGAACACACAAAAAGTCAGGAGTTCAAATAAGGTTTAAAAAATGAAATCCCTTTGTAACACACGAGTTTCCGGATGAAATCCTGATACTTTGAAAGAGATTGTCCGTTTTGTACACGAAGTGCATCCAGTTTATGCCGTAACCCTCTCAACTTTCTTGCACATGCTATGTGGATGAAATGATGATATCATGCCAACTTTCAACCTTTTCAGATTTCATTTGAAATGCTTTTCAATTTTAGGGTCTTATAGCTCAAAATAATTAGTAAATGCATGAAAAATAACAAATGAAGTCAGAAAGGATGAAAAATGATGATGTGGCTTTGAATGGTGCATTTTGAACACACAAAAAGTCAGGAGTTCAAATAAGGTTTAAAAATGAAATCGCTTTGTAACAGACGAGTTTCCGGATGAAATCCTGATACTTTGAAAGAGATTGTCCGTTTTGTACACGAAGTGCATCCAGTTTATGCCGTAACCCTCTCCACTTTCTTGCACATGCTATGTGGATGAAACGATGATATCATGCCAACTTTCAACCTTTTCAGAGTTCGTTTGAAATGCTTTTAAATTTTAGGGTCTTATAGCTCAAAATAATTAGTAAATGCATGAAAAATAACAAATGAAGTCAGAAAGGATTGAAAAATGATGATGTGGCTTTGAATGGTGCATTTTGAACACACAAAAAGTCAGGAGTTCAAATAAGGTTTAAAAAATGAAATCCCTTTGTAACACACGAGTTTCCGGATGAAATCCTGATACTTTGAAAGAGATTGTCCGTTTTGTACACGAAGTGCATCCAGTTTATGCCGTAACCCTCTCAACTTTCTTGCACATGCTATGTGGATGAAATGATGATATCATGCCAACTTTCAACCTTTTCAGATTTCATTTGAAATGCTTTTCAATTTTAGGGTCTTATAGCTCAAAATAATTAGTAAATGCATGAAAAATAACAAATGAAGTCAGAAAGGATGAAAAATGATGATGTGGCTTTGAATGGTGCATTTTGAACACACAAAAAGTCAGGAGTTCAAATAAGGTTTAAAAAATGAAATCGCTTTGTAACAGACGAGTTTCCGGATGAAATCCTGATACTTTGAAAGAGATTGTCCGTTTTGTACACGAAGTGCATCCAGTTTATGCCGTAACCCTCTCCACTTTCTTGCACATGCTATGTGGATGAAATGATGATATCATGCCAACTTTCAACCTTTTCAGAGTTCATTTGAAATGCTTTTCAATTTTAGGGTCTTATAGCTCAAAATAATTAGTAAATGCATGAAAAATAACAAATGAAGTCAGAAAGGATTGAAAAATGATGATCTGGCTTTGAATGGCGCATTTTGAACACACAAAAAGTCAGGAGTTCAAATAAGGTTTAAAAAATGAAATCCCATTGTAACAGACGAGTTTCCGGATGAAATCCTGATACTTTGAAAGAGATTGTCCGTTTTGTACACGAAGTGCATCCAGTTTTCGCCGTAACCCTCTCCACTTTCTTGCACATGCTATGTGGATGAAATGATGATATCATGCCAACTTTCAACCTTTTGAGAGTTCATTTGAAATGCTTTTCAATTTTAGGGTCTTATAGCTCAAAATAATTAGCAAATGCATGAAAAATAACAAATGAAGTCAGAAAGGATTGAAAAATGATGATGTGGCTTTGAATGGTGCATTTTGAACACACAAAAAGTCAGGAGTTCAAATAAGGTTTAAAAATAAAATCCCATTGTAACAGACGAGTTTCCGGATGAAATCCTGACACTTTGAAAGAGATTGTCCGTTTTGTACACGAAGTGCATCCCGTTTTTGCCGTAACCCTCTCAACTTTCTTGCACATGCTATGTGGATGAAATGATGATATCATGCCAACTTTCAACCTTTTCAGAGTTCATTTGAAATGCTTTTCAATTTTAGGGTCTTATAGCTCAAAATAATTAGTAAATGCATGAAAAATAACAAATGAAGTCAGAAAGGATTGAAAAATGATGATGTGGCTTTGAATGGTGCATTTCGAACACACAAAAAGTCTGGAGTTCAAATAAGGTTTAAAAAATGAAATCGCTTTGTAACAGACGAGTTTCCGGATGAAATCCTGATACTTTGAAAGAGATTGTCCGTTTTGTACACGAAGTGCATCCAGTTTATGCCGTAACCCTCTCCACTTTCTTGCACATGCTATGTGGATGAAACGATGATATCATGCCAACTTTCAACCTTTTCAGAGTTCGTTTGAAATGCTTTTAAATTTTAGGGTCTTATAGCTCAAAATAATTAGTAAATGCATGAAAAATAACAAATGAAGTCAGAAAGGATTGAAAAATGATGATGTGGCTTTGAATGGTGCATTTTGAACACACAAAAAGTCAGGAGTTCAAATAAGGTTTAAAAAATGAAATCCCATTGTAACAGACGAGTTTCCGGATGAAATCCTGATACTTTGAAAGAGATTGTCCGTTTTGTACACGAAGTGCATCCAGTTTTTGCCGTAACCCTCTCCACTTTCTTGCACATGCTATGTGGATGAAATGATGATATCATGCCAACTTTCAACCTTTTCAGAGTTCATTTGAAATGCTTTTCAATTTTAGGGTCTTATAGCTCAAAATAATTAGTAAATGCATGAAAAATAACAAATGAAGTCAGAAAGGATTGAAAAATTATGATGTGGCTTTGAATGGTGCATTTTGAACACACAAAAAGTTAGGAGTTCAAATAAGGTTTAAAAAATGAAATCCCTTTGTAACAGACGAGTTTCTGGATGAAATCCTGATACTTTGAAAGAGATTGTCCGTTTTGTACACGAAGTGCATCCAGTTTATGCCGTAACCCTCTCAACTTTCTTGCACATGCTATGTGGATGAAATGATGATATCATGCCAACTTTCAACCTTTTCAGAGTTCATTTGAAATGTTTTTAAATTTATGGTCTTATAGCTCAAAATAATTAGTAAATGCATGAAAAATAACAAATGAAGTCAGAAAGGATTGAAAAATGATGATGTGGCTTTGAATGGTGCATTTTGAACACACAAAAAGTCAGGAGTACAAATAAGGTTTAAAAAATGAAATCCCTTTGTAACACACGAGTTTCCGGATGAAATCCTGATACTTTGAAAGAGATTGTCCGTTTTGTACACGAAGTGCATCCAGTTTATGCCGTAACCCTCTCAACTTTCTTGCACATGCTATGTGGATGAAATGGTGATATCATGCCAACTTTCAACCTTTTCAGAGTTCATTTGAAATGCTTTTCAATTTTAGGGTCTTATAGCTCAAAATAATTAGCAAATGCACGAAAAATAACAAATGAAGTCAGAAAGGATTGAAAAATGATGATGTGGCTTTGAATGGTGCATTTTGAACACACAAAAAGTCAGTAGTTCAAATAAGGTTTAAAAAATGAAATCCCTTTGTAACACACGAGTTTCCGGATGAAATCCTGATACTTTGAAAGAGATTGTCCGTTTTGTACACGAAGTGCATCCAGTTTTTTCCGTAACCCTCTCCACTTTCTTGCACATGCTATGTGGATGAAATGATGATATAATGCCAACTTTCAACCTTTTCAGGGTTCATTTGAAATGCTTTTCAATTTTAGGGTCTTATAGCTCAAAATAATTAGTAAATGCATGAAAAATAACAAATGAAGTCAGAAAGGATTGAAAAATGATGATGTGGCTTTGAATGGTGCATTTTGAACACACAAAAAGTCAAGAGTTCAAATAAGGTTTAAAAAATGAAATCCCATTGTAACAGACGAGTTTCCGGATGAAATCCTGATACTTTGAAAGAGATTGTCCGTTTTGTACACGAAGTGCATCCAGTTTATGCCGTAACCCTCTCAACTTTCTTGCACATGCTATGTGGATGAAATGATGATATCATGCCAACTTTCAACCTTTTCAGAGTTCATTTGAAATGTTTTTAAATTTATGGTCTTATAGCTCAAAATAATTAGTAAATGCATGAAAAATAACAAATGAAGTCAGAAAGGATTGAAAAATGATGATGTGGCTTTGAATGGTGCATTTTGAACACACAAAAAGTCAGGAGTTCAAATAAGGTTTAAAAATGAAATCCCTTTGTAACACACGAGTTTCCGGATGAAATCCTGATACTTTGAAAGAGATTGTCCGTTTTGTACACGAAGTGCATCCAGTTTATGCCGTAACCCTCTCAACTTTCTTGCACATGCTATGTGGATGAAATGATGATATCATGCCAACTTTCAACCTTTTCAGAGTTCATTTGAAATGCTTTTCAATTTTAGGGTCTTATAGCTCAAAATAATTAGCAAATGCATGAAAAATAACAAATGAAGTCAGAAAGGATTGAAAAATGATGATGTGGCTTTGAATGGTGCATTTTGAACACACAAAAAGTCAGTAGTTCAAATAAGGTTTAAAAAATGAAATCCCTTTGTAACACACGAGTTTCCGGATGAAATCCTGATACTTTGAAAGAGATTGTCCGTTTTGTACACGAAGTGCATCCAGTTTTTTCCGTAACCCTCTCCACTTTCTTGCACATGCTATGTGGATGAAATGATGATATAATGCCAACTTTCAACCTTTTCAGGGTTCATTTGAAATGCTTTACAATTTTAGGGTCTTATAGCTCGAAATAATTAGTAAATGCATGAAAAATAACAAATGAAGTCAGAAAGGATTGAAAAATGATGATGTGGCTTTGAATGGTGCATTTTGAACACACAAAAAGTCAGGAGTTCAAATAAGGTTTAAAAAATGAAATCCCATTGTAACAGACGAGTTTCCGGATGAAATCCTGATACTTTGAAAGAGATTGTCCGTTTTGTACACGAAGTGCATCCAGTTTTTGCCGTAACCCTCTCCACTTTCTTGCACATGCTATGTGGATGAAATGATGATATCATGCCAACTTTCAACCTTTTCAGAGTTCATTTGAAATGCTTTTCAATTTTAGGGTCTTATAGCTCAAAATAATTAGTAAATGCATGAAAAATAACAAATGAAGTCAGAAAGGATTGAAAAATGATGATGTGGCTTTGAATGGTGCATTTTGAACACACAAAAAGTCAGGAGTTCAAATAAGGTTTAAAAAATGAAATCCGTTTGTAACAGACGAGTTTCCGGATGAAATCCTGATACTTTGAAAGAGATTGTCCGTTTTGTACACGAAGTGCATCCAGTTTATGCCGTAACCCTCTCAACTTTTTTGCGCATGCTATGTGGATGAAATGATGATATCATGCCAACTTTCAACCTTTTCAGAGTTCATTTGAAATGCTTTTAAATTTTAGGGTCTTATAGCTCAAAATAATTAGTAAATGCATGAAAAATAACAAATGAAGTCAGAAAGGATTGAAAAATGATGATGTGGCTTTGAATGGTGCATTTTGAACACACAAAAAGTCAGGAGTTCAAATAAGGTTTAAAAAATGAAATCCCTTTGTAACACACGAGTTTCCGGATGAAATCCTGATACTTTGAAAGAGATTGTCCGTTTTGTACACGAAGTGCATCCAGTTTTTGCCGTAACCCTCTCCACTTTCTTGCACATGCTATGTGGATGAAATGATGATATCATGCCAACTTTCAACCTTTTCAGAGTTCATTTGAAATGCTTTTCAATTTTAGGGTCTTATAGCTCAAAATAATTAGTAAATGCATGAAAAATAACAAATGAAGTCAGAAAGGATTGAAAAATGATGATGTGGCTTTGAATGGTGCATTTTGAACACACAAAAAGTCAGGAGTTCAAATAAGGTTTAAAAAATGAAATCGCTTTGTAACAGACGAGTTTCCGGATGAAATCCTGATACTTTGAAAGAGATTGTCCGTTTTGTACACGAAGTGCATCCAGTTTTTTGCCGTAACCCTCTCCACTTTCTTGCACATGCTATGTGGATGAAATGATGATATCATGCCAACTTTCAACCTTTTCAGAGTTCATTTGAAATGCTTTTCAATTTTAGGGTCTTATAGCTCAAAATAATTAGTAAATGCATGAAAAATAACAAATGAAGTCAGAAAGGATTGAAAAATGATGATGTGGCTTTGAATGGTGCATTTTGAACACACAAAAAGTCAGGAGTTCAAATAAGGTTTAAAAAATGAAATCCGTTTGTAACAGACGAGTTTCCGGATGAAATCCTGATACTTTGAAAGAGATTGTCCGTTTTGTACACGAAGTGCATCCAGTTTATGCCGTAACCCTCTCAACTTTCTTGCACATGCTATGTGGATGAAATGATGATATCATGCCAACTTTCAACCTTTTCAGAGTTCATTTGAAATGTTTTTAAATTTATGGTCTTATAGCTCAAAATAATTAGTAAATGCATGAAAAATAACAAATGAAGTCAGAAAGGATTGAAAAATGATGATGTGGCTTTGAATGGTGCATTTTGAACACACAAAAAGTCAGGAGTTCAAATAAGGTTTAAAAAATGAAATCCCTTTGTAACACACGAGTTTCCGGATGAAATCCTGATACTTTGAAAGAGATTGTCCGTTTTGTACAGGAAGTGCATCCAGTTTATGCCGTAACCCTCTCAACTTTCTTGCACATGCTATGTGGATGAAATGATGATATCATGCCAACTTTCAACCTTTTAAGAGTTCATTTGAAGTGTTTTAAATTTATGGTCTTATAGCTCAAAATAATTAGTAAATGCATGAAAAATAACAAATGAAGTCAGAAAGGATTGAAAAATGATGATGTGGCTTTGAATGGTGCATTTTGAACACACAAAAAGTCAGGAGTTCAAATAAGGTTTAAAATATGAAATCCCTTTGTAACACACGAGTTTCCGGATGAAATCCTGATACTTTGAAAGAGATTGTCCGTTTTGTACACGAAGTGCATCCAGTTTTTGCCGTAACCCTCTCCACTTTCTTGCACATGCTATGTGGATGAAATGATGATATCATGCCAACTTTCAACCTTTTCAGAGTTCATTTGAAATGCTTTTCAATTTTAGGGTCTTATAGCTCAAAATAATTAGTAAATGCATGAAAAATAACAAATGAAGTCAGAAAGGATTGAAAAATGATGATGTGGCTTTGAATGGTGCATTTTGAACACACAAAAAGTCAGGAGTTCAAATAAGGTTTAAAAAATGTAAATCCGTTTGTAACAGACGAGTTTCCGGATGAAATCCTGATACTTTGAAAGAGATTGTCCGTTTTGTACACGAAGTGCATCCAGTTTATGCCGTAACCCTCTCAACTTTCTTGCACATGCTATGTGGATGAAATGATGATATCATGCCAACTTTCAACCTTTTCAGAGTTCATTTGAAATGTTTTTAAATTTATGGTCTTATAGCTCAAAATAATTAGTAAATGCATGAAAAATAACAAATGAAGTCAGAAAGGATTGAAAATGATGATGTGGCTTTGAATGGTGCATTTTGAACACACAAAAAGTCAGGAGTTCAAATAAGGTTTAAAAAATGAAATCGCTTTGTAACAGACGAGTTTCCGGATGAAATCCTGATACTTTGAAAGAGATTGTCCGTTTTGTACACGAAGTGCATCCAGTTTTTGCCGTAACCCTCTCCACTTTCTTGCACATGCTATGTGGATGAAATGATGATATCATGCCAACTTTCAACCTTTTCAGAGTTCATTTGAAATGCTTTTCAATTTTAGGGTCTTATAGCTCAAAATAATTAGTAAATGCATGAAAAATAACAAATGAAGTCAGAAAGGATTGAAAAATGATGATGTGCTTTGAATGGTGCATTTTGAACACACAAAAATTCAGGAGTTCAAATAAGGTTTAAAAAATGAAATCCGTTTGTAACAGACGAGTTTCCGGATGAAATCCTGATACTTTGAAAGAGATTGTCCGTTTTGTACAGGAAGTGCATCCAGTTTATGCCGTAACCCTCTCAACTTTCTTGCACATGCTATGTGGATGAAATGATGATATCATGCCAACTTTCAACCTTTTCAGAGTTCATTTGAAATGTTTTTAAATTTATGGTCTTATAGCTCAAAATAATTAGTAAATGCATGAAAAATAACAAATGAAGTCAGAAAGGATTGAAAAATGATGGTGTGGCTTTGAATGGTGCATTTTGAACACACAAAAAGTCAGGAGTTCAAATAAGGTTTAAAAAATGAAATCCCTTTGTAACACACGAGTTTCCGGATGAAATCCTGATACTTTGAAAGAGATTGTCCGTTTTGTACAGGAAGTGCATCCAGTTTATGCCGTAACCCCTCTCAACTTTCTTGCACATGCTATGTGGATGAAATGATGATATCATGCCAACTTTCAACCTTTCAGAGTTCATTTGAAATGTTTTTAAATTTATGGTCTTATAGCTCAAAATAATTAGTAAATGCATGAAAAATAACAAATGAAGTCAGAAAGGATTGAAAAATGATGATGTGGCTTTGAATGGTGCATTTTGAACACACAAAAAGTCAGGAGTTCAAATAAGGTTTAAAAATGAAATCCCTTTGTAACACACGAGTTTCCGGATGAAATCCTGATACTTTGAAAGAGATTGTCCGTTTTGTACACGAAGTGCATCCAGTTTTTGCCGTAACCCTCTCAACTTTCTTGCACATGCTATGTGGATGAAATGATGATATCATGCCATCTTTCAACCTTTTCAGAGTTCATTAGAAATGCTTTTCAATTTTAGGGTCTTATAGCTCAAAATAATTAGCAAATGCATGAAAAATAACAAATGAAATCAGAAAGGATTGAAAAATGATGATGTGGCTTTGAATGGTGCATTTTGAACACACAAAAAGTCAGGAGTTCAAATAAGGTTTAAAAAATGAAATCGCTTTGTAACAGACGAGTTTCCGGATGAAATCCTGATACTTTGAAAGAGATTGTCCGTTTTGTACACGAAGTGCATCCAGTTTTTGCCGTAACCCTCTCCACTTTCTTGCACATGCTATGTGGATGAAATGATGATATCATGCCAACTTTCAACCTTTTCAGGGTTCATTTGAAATGCTTTTCAATTTAGGGTCTTATAGCTCAAAATAATTAGTAAATGCATGAAAAATAACAAATGAAGTCAGAAAGGATTGAAAAATGATGATGTGGCTTTGAATGGTGCATTTTGAACACACAAAAAGTCAGGAGTTCAAATAAGGTTTAAAAAATGAAATCCCATTGTAACAGACGAGTTTCCGGATGAAATCCTGATACTTTGAAAGAGATTGTCCGTTTTGTACACGAAGTGCATCCAGTTTTTGCCGTAACCCTCTCCACTTTCTTGCACATGCT
Source organism: Aegilops tauschii subsp. strangulata (assembly GCF_002575655.3). Taxonomy (NCBI): domain Eukaryota; kingdom Viridiplantae; phylum Streptophyta; class Magnoliopsida; order Poales; family Poaceae; genus Aegilops; species Aegilops tauschii. The sequence goes on along the minus strand of NW_027333264.1, from coordinate 16,472 downwards.
ATGTGGATGAAATGATGATATCATGCCAACTTTCAACCTATTCAGAGTTCATTTGAAATGCTTTTCAATTTTAGGGTCTTATAGCTCAAAATAATTAGCAAATGCATGAAAAATAACAAATGAAGTCAGAAAGGATTGAAAAATGATGATGTGGCTTTGAATGGTGCATTTTGAACACACAAAAAGTCAGGAGTTCAAATAAGGTTTAAAAATGAAATCCCTTTGTAACAGACGAGTTTCCGGATGAAATCCTGATACTTTGAAAGAGATTGTCCGTTTTGTACAGGAAGTGCATCCAGTTTATGCCGTAACCCTCTCAACTTTCTTGCACATGCTATGTGGATGAAATGATGATATCATGCCAACTTTCAACCTTTTCAGAGTTCATTTGAAATGTTTTTAAATTTATGGTCTTATAGCTCAAAATAATTAGTAAATGCATGAAAAATGACAAATGAAGTCAGAAAGGATTGAAAAATGATGATGTGGCTTTGAATGGTGCATTTTGAACACCACAAAAAGTCAGGAGTTCAAATAAGGTTTAAAAAATGAAATCCCTTTGTAACACACGAGTTTCCGGATGAAATCCTGATACTTTGAAAGAGATTGTCCGTTTTGTACAGGAAGTGCATCCAGTTTATGCCGTAACCCTCTCAACTTTCTTGCACATGCTATGTGGATGAAATGATGATATCATGCCAACTTTCAACCTTTTCAGAGTTCATTTGAAATGTTTTTAAATTTATGGTCTTATAGCTCAAAATAATTAGTAAATGCATGAAAAATAACAAATGAAGTCAGAAAGGATTGAAAAATGATGATGTGGCTTTGAATGGTGCATTTTGAACACACAAAAAGTCAGGAGTTCAAATAAGGTTTAAAAAATGAAATCCCTTTGTAACACACGAGTTTGCGGATGAAATCCTGATACTTTGAAAGAGATTGTCCGTTTTGTACACGAAGTGCATCCAGTTTATGCCGTAACCCTCTCAACTTTCTTGCACATGCTACGTGGATGAAATGATGATATCATGCCAACTTTCAACCTTTTCAGAGTTCATTTGAAATGCTTTTCAATTTTAGGGTCTTATAGCTCAAAATAATTAGTAAATGCATGAAAAAAACAAATGAAGTCAGAAAGGATTGAAAAATGATGATGTGGCTTTGAATGGTGCATTTTGAACACACAAAAAGTCTGGAGTTCAAATAAGGTTTAAAAAATGAAATCCCTTTGTAACAGACGAGTTTCCGGACGAAATCCTGATACTTTGAAAGAGATTGTCCGTTTTGTACACGAAGTGCATCCAGTTTTTGCCGTAACCTTCTCAACTTTCTTGCACATGCTATGTGGATGAAATGATGATATCATGCCAACTTTCAACCTTTTCAGAGTTCATTTGAAATGCTTTTCAATTTTAGGGTCTTATAGCCCAAAATAATTAGCAAATGCATGAAAAATAAAAAATGAAGTCAGAAAGGATTGAAAAATGATGATGTGGCTTTGAATGGTGCATTTTGAACACACAAAAAGTCAAGAGTTCAAATAAGGTTTAAAAAATGAAATCGCTTTGTAACAGACGAGTTTCCGGATGAAATCCTGATACTTTGAAAGAGATTGTCCGTTTTGTACACGAAGTGCATCCAGTTTTTGCTGTAACCCTGTCCACTTTCTTGCACATGCTATGTGGATGAAATGATGATATCATGCCAACTTTCAACCTTTTCAGGGTTCATTTGAAATGATTTTCAATTTTAGGGTCTTATAGCTCAAAATAATTAGTAAATGCATGAAAAATAACAAATGAAGTCAGAAAGGATTGAAAAATGATGATGTGGCTTTGAATGGTGCATTTTGAACACACAAAAAGTCAGGAGTTCAAATAAGGTTTAAAAAATGAAATCCCTTTGTAACACACGAGTTTCCGGATGAAATCCTGATACTTTGAAAGAGATTGTCCGTTTTGTACACGAAGTGCATCCAGTTTTTTCCGTAACCCTCTCCACTTTCGTGCACATGCTATGTGGATGAAATGATGATATCATGCCAACTTTCAACCTTTTCAGAGTTCATTTGAAATGCTTTTCAATTTTAGGGTCTTATAGCTCAAAATAATTAGTAAATGCATGAAAAATAAGAAATGAAGTCAGAAAGGATTGAAAAATGATGATGTGGCTTTGAATGGTGCATTTTGAACACACAAAAAGTCAGGAGTTCAAATAAGGTTTAAAAAATGAAATCCCTTTGTAACAGACGAGTTTCCGGATGAAATCCTGATACTTTGAAAGTGTTGTCCGTTTTGTACAGGAAGTGCATCCAGTTTATGCCGTAACCCTCTCAACTTTCTTGCACATGCTATGTGGATGAAATGATGATATCATGCCAACTTTCAACCTTTTCAGAATTCATTTGAAATGGTTTTTAAATTTATGGTCTTATAGCTCAAAATAATTAGTAAATGCATGAAAAATAACAAATGAAGTCAGAAAGGATTGAAAAATGATGATGTGGCTTTGAATGGTGCATTTTGAACACACAAAAAGTCAGGAGTTCAAATAAGGTTTAAACAATGAAATCCCTTTGTAACACACGAGTTTCCGGATGAAATCCTGATACTTTGAAAGAGATTGTCCGTTTTGTACACGAAGTGCATCCAGTTTATGCCGTAACCCTCTCAACTTTCTTGCACATGCTATGTGGATGAAATGATGATATCATGCCAACTTTCAACCTTTTCAGAGTTCATTTGAAATGCTTTTCAATTTTAGGGTCTTATAGCTCAAAATAATTAGTAAATGCATGAAAAAAACAAATGAAGTCAGAAAGGATTGAAAAATGATGATGTGGCTTTGAATGGTGCATTTTGAACACACAAAAAGTCAGGAGTTCAAATAAGGTTTAAAAAATGAAATCCCTTTGTAACAGACGAGTTTCCGGATGAAATCCTGATACTTTGAAAGAGATTGTCCGTTTTGTACACGAAGTGCATCCAGTTTTTGCCGTAACCCTCTCCACTTTCTTGCACATGCTATGTGGATGAAATGATGATATCATGCCAACTTTCAACCTTTTCAGAGTTCATTTGAAATGCTTTTCAATTTTAGGGTCTTATAGCTCAAAATAATTAGCAAATGCATGAAAAATAACAAATGAAGTCAGAAAGGATTGAAAAATGATGATGTGGCTTTGAATGGTGCATTTTGAACACACAAAAAGTCAGGAGTTCAAATAAGGTTTCAAAAATGAAATCCCATTGTAACAGACGAGTTTCCGGATGAAATCCTGATACTTTGAAAGAGATTGTCCGTTTTGTACACGAAGTGCATCCAGTTTATGTCGTAACCCTCTCAACTTTCTTGCACATGCTATATGGATGAAATGATGATATCATGCCAACTTTCAACCTCTTCAGGGTTCATTTGAAATGATTTTCAATTTTAGGGTCTTATAGCTCAAAATAATTAGTAAATGCATGAAAAATAACAAATGAAGTCAGAAAGGATTGAAAAATGATGATGTGGCTTTGAATGGTGCATTTTGAACACACAAAAAGTCAGGAGTTCAAATAAGGTTTAAAAAATGAAATCGCTTTGTAACAGACGAGTTTCCGGATGAAATCCTGATACTTTGAAAGAGATTGTCCGTTTTGTACACGAAGTGCATCCAGTTTTTGCCGTAACCCTCTCCACTTTCTTGCACATGCTATGTGGATGAAATGATGATATCATGCCAACTTTCAACCTTTTCAGGGTTCAGTTGAAATGATTTTCAATTTTAGGGTCTTATAGCTCAAAATAATTAGTAAATGCATGAAAAATAACAAATGAAGTCAGAAAGGATTGAATAATGATGATGTGGCTTTGAATGGTGCATTTTGAACACACAAAAAGTCAGGAGTTCAAATAAGGTTTAAAAAATGAAATCGCTTTGTAACAGACGAGTTTCCGGATGAAATCCTGATACTTTGAAAGAGATTGTCCGTTTTGTACACGAAGTGCATCCAGTTTTTGCCGTAACCCTCTCCACTTTCTTGCACATGCTATGTGGATGAAATGATGATATCATGCCAACTTTCAACCTTTTCAGGGTTCATTTGAAATGATTTTCAATTTTAGGGTCTTATAGCTCAAAATAATTAGTAAATGCATGAAAAATAACAAATGAAGTCAGAAAGGATTGAAAAATGATGATGTGGCTTTGAATTTTGCATTTTGAACACACAAAAAGTCAGGAGTTCAAATAAGGTTTAAAAAATGAAATCCCATTGTAACAGACGAGTTTCCGGATGAAATCCTGATACTTTGAAAGAGATTGTCCGTTTTGTACACGAAGTGCATCCAGTTTATGCCGTAACCCTCTCAACTTTCTTGCACATGCTATGTGGATGAAATGATGATATCATGCCAACTTTCAACATTTTCAGAGTTCATTTGAAATGCTTTTCAATTTTGGGGTCTTATAGCTCAAAATAATTAGCAAATGCATGAAAAATAACAAATGAAGTCAGAAAGGATTGAAAAATGATGATGTGGCTTTGAATGGTGCATTTTGAACACACAAAAAGTCAGGAGTTCAAATAAGGTTTAAAAAATGAAATCCTGATACTTTGAAAGAGATTGTCCGTTTTGTACACGAAGTGCATCCAGTTTTTGCCGTAACCCTCTCCACTTTCTTGCACATGCTATGTGGATGAAATGATGATATCATGCCAACTTTCAACCTTTTCAGGGTTCATTTGAAATGATTTTCAATTTTAGGGTCTTATAGCTCAAAATAATTAGTAAATGCATGAAAAATAACAAATGAAGTCAGAAAGGATTGAAAAATGATGATGTGGCTTTGAATGGTGCATTTTGAAAACACAAAAAGTCAGGAGTTCAAATAAGGTTTAAAAAATGAAATCCCATTGTAACAGACGAGTTTCCAGATGAAATCCTGATACTTTGAAAGAGATTGTCCGTTTTGTACACGAAGTGCATCCAGTTTATGCCGTAACCCTCTCAACTTTCTTGCACATGCTATGTGGATGAAATGATGATATCATGCCAACTTTCAACCTTTTCAGAGTTCATTTGAAATGCTTTTCAATTTTGGGGTCTTATAGCTCAAAATAATTAGCAAATGCATGAAAAATAACAAATCATGTCAGAAAGGATTGAAAAATGATGATGTGGCTTTGAATGGTGCATTTTGAACACACAAAAAGTTAGGAGTTCAAATAAGGTTTAAAAAATGTAATCGCTTTGTAACACACGAGTTTCCGGATGAAATCCTGATACTTTGAAAGAGATTGTCCGTTTTGTACACGAAGTGCATCCAGTTTTTGCCGTAAACCTCTCCACTTTCTTGCACATGCTATGTGGATGAAATGATGATATCATGCCAACTTTCAACCTTTTCAGCGTTCATTTGAAATGCTTTTCAATTTTGGGGTCTTATAGCTCAAAATAATTAGCAAATGCATGAAAAATAACAAATGAAGTCAGAAAGGATTGAAAAATGATGATGTGGCTTTGAATGGTGCATTTTGAACACACAAAAAGTCAGGAGTTCAAATAAGGTTTCAAAAATGAAATCCTGATACTTTGAAAGAGATTGTCCGTTTTGTACACGAAGTGCATCCAGTTTTTGCCGTAACCCTCTCCACTTTCTTGCACATGCTATGTGGATGAAATGATGATATCATGCCAACTTTCAACCTTTTCAGGGTTCATTTGAAATGATTTTCAATTTTAGGGTCTTATAGCTCAAAATAATTAGTAAATGCATGAAAAATAACAAATGAAGTCAGAAAGGATTGAAAAATGATGATGTGGCTTTGAATGGTGCATTTTGAACACACAAAAAGTCAGGAGTTCAAATAAGGTTTAAAAATGAAATCCCATTGTAACAGACGAGTTTCCGGATGAAATCCTGATACTTTGAAAGAGATTGTCCGTTTTGTACACGAAGTGCATCCAGTTTATGCCGTAACCCTCTCAACTTTCTTGCACATGCTATGTGGATGAAATGATGATATCATGCCAACTTTCAACCTTTTCAGAGTTCATTTGAAATGCTTTTCAATTTTGGGGTCTTATAGCTCAAAATAATTAGCAAATGCATGAAAAATAACAAATGAAGTCAGAAAGGATTGAAAAATGATGATGTGGATTTGAATGGTGCATTTTGAACACACAAAAAGTTAGGAGTTCAAATAAGGTTTAAAAAATGAAATCGCTTTGTAACACACGAGTTTCCGGATGAAATCCTGATACTTTGAAAGAGATTGTCCGTTTTGTACACGAAGTGCATCCAGTTTTTGCCGTAAACCTCTCCACTTTCTTGCACATGCTATGTGGATGAAATGATGATATCATGCCAACTTTCAACCTTTTCAGCGTTCATTTGAAATGCTTGTCAATTTTAGGGTCTTATAGCTCAAAATAATTAGTAAGTGCATGAAAAATAACAAATGAAGTCAGAAAGGATTGAAAAATGATGATGTGGCTTTGAATGGTGCATTTTGAACACACAAAAAGTCAGGAGTTCAAATAAGGTTTAAAAAATGAAATCCTGATACTTTGAAAGAGATTGTCCGTTTTGTACACGAAGTGCATCCAGTTTATGCCGTAACCCTCTCAACTTTCTTGCACATGCTATGTGGATGAAATGTTGATATCATGCCAACTTTCAACCTTTTCAGAGTTCATTTGAAATGCTTTTCAATTTTAGGGTCTTATAGCTCAAAATAATTAGCAAATGCATGAAAAATAACAAATGAAGTCAGAGAGGATTGAAAAATGATGATGTGGATTTGAATGGTGCATTTTGAACACACAAAAAGTTAGGAGTTCAAATAAGGTTTAAAAAATGAAATCGCTTTGTAACACACGAGTTTCCGGATGAAATCCTGATACTTTGAAAGAGATTGTCCGTTTTGTACACGAAGTGCATCCAGTTTTTGCCGTAAACCTCTCCACTTTCTTGCACATGCTATGTGGATGAAATGATGATATCATGCCAACTTTCAACCTTTTCAGCGTTCATTTGAAATGCTTTTGAATTTTAGGGTCTTATAGCTCAAAATAATTAGTAAGTGCATGAAAAATAACAAATGAAGTCAGAAAGGATTGAAAAATGATGATGTGGCTTTGAATGGTGCATTTTGAACACACAAAAAGTCAGGAGTTCAAATAAGGTTTAAAAAATGAAATCCTGATACTTTGAAAGAGATTGTCCGTTTTGTACACGAAGTGCATCCAGTTTATGCCGTAACCCTCTCAACTTTCTTGCACATGCTATGTGGATGAAATGATGATATCATGCCAACTTTCAACCTTTTCAGAGTTCATTTGAAATGCTTTTCAATTTTAGGGTCTTATAGCTCAAAATAATTAGCAAATGCATGAAAAATAACAAATGAAGTCAGAAAGGATTGAAAAATGATGATGTGGCTTTGAATGGTGCATTTTGAACACACAAAAGTTAGGAGTTCAAATAAGGTTTAAAAAATGAAATCGCTTTGTAACACACGGGTTTCCGGATGAAATCCTGATACTTTGAAAGAGATTGTCCGTTTTGTACACGAAGTGCATCCAGTTTTTGCCGTAAACCTCTCCACTTTCTTGCACATGCTATGTGGATGAAATGATGATATCATGCCAACTTTCAACCTTTTCGGCGTTCATTTGAAATGCTTTTCAATTTTAGGGTCTTATAGCTCAAAATAATTAGTAAATGCATGAAAAATAACAAATGAAGTCAGAAAGGATTGAAAAATGATGATGTGGCTTTGAATGGTGCATTTTGAACACACAAAAAGTTAGGAGTTCAAATAAGGTTTAAAAAATGAAATCCCTTTGTAACAGACGAGTTTCCGGATGAAATCCTGATACTTTGAAAGAGATTGTCCGTTTTGTACAGGAAGTGCATCCAGTTTATGCCGTAACCCTCTCAACTTTCTTGCACATGCTATGTGGATGAAATGATGAGATCATGCCAACTTTCAACCTTTTCAGAGTTCATTTGAAATGCTTTTCAATTTTAGGGTCTTATAGCTCAAAATAATTAGCAAATGCATGAAAAATAACAAATGAAGTCAGAAAGGATTGAAAAATGATGATGTGGCTTTGAATGGTGCATTTTGAATACACAAAAAGTCAGGAGTTCAAATAAGGTTTAAAAAATGAAATCGCTTTGTAACAGACGAGTTTCCGGATGAAATCCTGATACTTTGAAAGAGATTGTCCGTTTTGTACACGAAGTGCATCCAGTTTATGCCGTAACCGTCTCCACTTTCTTGCACATGCTATGTGGATGAAATGATGATATCATGCCAACTTTCAACCTTTTCAGGGTTCATTGGAAATGATTTTCAATTTTAGGGTCTTATAGCTCAAAATAATTAGTAAATGCATGAAAAATAACAAATGAAGTCAGAAAGGATTGAAAAATGATGATGTGGCTTTGAATGGTGCATTTTGAACACACAAAAAGTCAGGAGTTCAAATAAGGTTTAAAAAATGAAATCCCATTGTAACAGACGAGTTTCCGGATGAAATCCTGATACTTCGAAAGAGATTGTCCGTTTTGTACACGAAGTGCATCCAGTTTATGCCGTAACCCTCTCAACTTTCTTGCACATGCTATGTGGATGAAATGATGATATCATGCCAACTTTCAACCTTTTCAGCGTTCATTTGAAATGCTTTTCAATTTTAGGGTCTTATAGCTCAAAATAATTAGTAAATGCATGAAAAATAACAAATGAAGTCAGAAAGGATTGAAAAATGATGATGTGGATTTGAATGGTGCATTTTGAACACACAAAAAGTTAGGAGTTCAAATAAGGTTTAAAAAATGAAATCGCTTTGTAACACACGAGTTTCCGGATGAAATCCTGATACTTTGAAAGAGATTGTCCGTTTTGTACACGAAGTGCATCCAGTTTTTGCCGTAAACCTCTCCACTTTCTTGCACATGCTATGTGGATGAAATGATGATATCATGCCAACTTTCAACCTTTTCAGCGTTCATTTGAAATGCTTGTCAATTTTAGGGTCTTATAGCTCAAAATAATTAGTAAGTGCATGAAAAATAACAAATGAAGTCAGAAAGGATTGAAAAATGATGATGTGGCTTTGAATGGTGCATTTTGAACACACAAAAAGTCAGGAGTTCAAATAAGGTTTAAAAAATGAAATCCTGATACTTTGAAAGAGATTGTCCGTTTTGTACACGAAGTGCATCCAGTTTATGCCGTAACCCTCTCAACTTTCTTGCACATGCTATGTGGATGAAATGTTGATATCATGCCAACTTTCAACCTTTTCAGAGTTCATTTGAAATGCTTTTCAATTTTAGGGTCTTATAGCTCAAAATAATTAGCAAATGCATGAAAAATAACAAATGAAGTCAGAGAGGATTGAAAAATGATGATGTGGATTTGAATGGTGCATTTTGAACACACAAAAAGTTAGGAGTTCAAATAAGGTTTAAAAAATGAAATCGCTTTGTAACACACGAGTTTCCGGATGAAATCCTGATACTTTGAAAGAGATTGTCCGTTTTGTACACGAAGTGCATCCAGTTTTTGCCGTAAACCTCTCCACTTTCTTGCACATGCTATGTGGATGAAATGATGATATCATGCCAACTTTCAACCTTTTCAGCGTTCATTTGAAATGCTTTTGAATTTTAGGGTCTTATAGCTCAAAATAATTAGTAAGTGCATGAAAAATAACAAATGAAGTCAGAAAGGATTGAAAAATGATGATGTGGCTTTGAATGGTGCATTTTGAACACACAAAAAGTCAGGAGTTCAAATAAGGTTTAAAAAATGAAATCCTGATACTTTGAAAGAGATTGTCCGTTTTGTACACGAAGTGCATCCAGTTTATGCCGTAACCCTCTCAACTTTCTTGCACATGCTATGTGGATGAAATGATGATATCATGCCAACTTTCAACCTTTTCAGAGTTCATTTGAAATGCTTTTCAATTTTAGGGTCTTATAGCTCAAAATAATTAGCAAATGCATGAAAAATAACAAATGAAGTCAGAAAGGATTGAAAAATGATGATGTGGCTTTGAATGGTGCATTTTGAACACACAAAAGTTAGGAGTTCAAATAAGGTTTAAAAAATGAAATCGCTTTGTAACACACGGGTTTCCGGATGAAATCCTGATACTTTGAAAGAGATTGTCCGTTTTGTACACGAAGTGCATCCAGTTTTTGCCGTAAACCTCTCCACTTTCTTGCACATGCTATGTGGATGAAATGATGATATCATGCCAACTTTCAACCTTTTCGGCGTTCATTTGAAATGCTTTTCAATTTTAGGGTCTTATAGCTCAAAATAATTAGTAAATGCATGAAAAATAACAAATGAAGTCAGAAAGGATTGAAAAATGATGATGTGGCTTTGAATGGTGCATTTTGAACACACAAAAAGTTAGGAGTTCAAATAAGGTTTAAAAAATGAAATCCCTTTGTAACAGACGAGTTTCCGGATGAAATCCTGATACTTTGAAAGAGATTGTCCGTTTTGTACAGGAAGTGCATCCAGTTTATGCCGTAACCCTCTCAACTTTCTTGCACATGCTATGTGGATGAAATGATGAGATCATGCCAACTTTCAACCTTTTCAGAGTTCATTTGAAATGCTTTTCAATTTTAGGGTCTTATAGCTCAAAATAATTAGCAAATGCATGAAAAATAACAAATGAAGTCAGAAAGGATTGAAAAATGATGATGTGGCTTTGAATGGTGCATTTTGAATACACAAAAAGTCAGGAGTTCAAATAAGGTTTAAAAAATGAAATCGCTTTGTAACAGACGAGTTTCCGGATGAAATCCTGATACTTTGAAAGAGATTGTCCGTTTTGTACACGAAGTGCATCCAGTTTATGCCGTAACCGTCTCCACTTTCTTGCACATGCTATGTGGATGAAATGATGATATCATGCCAACTTTCAACCTTTTCAGGGTTCATTGGAAATGATTTTCAATTTTAGGGTCTTATAGCTCAAAATAATTAGTAAATGCATGAAAAATAACAAATGAAGTCAGAAAGGATTGAAAAATGATGATGTGGCTTTGAATGGTGCATTTTGAACACACAAAAAGTCAGGAGTTCAAATAAGGTTTAAAAAATGAAATCCCATTGTAACAGACGAGTTTCCGGATGAAATCCTGATACTTCGAAAGAGATTGTCCGTTTTGTACACGAAGTGCATCCAGTTTATGCCGTAACCCTCTCAACTTTCTTGCACATGCTATGTGGATGAAATGATGATATCATGCCAACTTTCAACCTTTTCAGCGTTCATTTGAAATGCTTTTCAATTTTAGGGTCTTATAGCTCAAAATAATTAGTAAATGCATGAAAAATAACAAATGAAGTCAGAAAGGATTGAAAATGATGATGTGGCTTTGAATGGTGCATTTTGAACACACAAAAAGTCAGGAGTTCAAATAAGGTTTAAAAAATGAAATCCCATTGTAACAGACGAGTTTCCGGATGAAATCCTGATACTTTGAAAGAGATTGTCCGTTTTGTACACGAAGTGCATCCAGTTTTTGCCGTAACCCTCTCAACTTTCTTGCACATGCTATGTGGATGAAATGATGATATCATGCCAACTTTCAACCTTTTCAGAGTTCATTTGAAATGCTTTTCAATTTTAGGGTCTTATAGCTCAAAATAATTAGCAAATGCATGAAAAATAACAAATGAAGTCAGAAAGGATTGAAAAATGATGATGTGGCTTTGAATGGTGCATTTTGAACACACAAAAAGTCAGGAGTTCAAATAAGGTTTCAAAAATGAAATCCCATTGTAACAGACGAGTTTCCGGATGAAATCCTGATACTTTGAAAGAGATTGTCCGTTTTGTACACGAAGTGCATCCAGTTTATGCCGTAACCCTCTCAACTTTCTTGCACATGCTATATGGATGAAATGATGATATCATGCCAACTTTCAACCTTTTCAGGGTTCATTTGAAATGATTTTCAATTTTAGGGTCTTATAGCTCAAAATAATTAGTAAATGCATGAAAAATAACAAATGAAGTCAGAAAGGATTGAAAAATGATGATGTGGCTTTGAATGGTGCATTTTGAACACACAAAAAGTCAGGAGTTCAAATAAGGTTTAAAAAATGAAATCGCTTTGTAACAGACGAGTTTCCGGATGAAATCCTGATACTTTGAAAGAGATTGTCCGTTTTGTACACGAAGTGCATCCAGTTTTTGCCGTAACCCTCTCCACTTTCTTGCACATGCTATGTGGATGAAATGATGATATCATGCCAACTTTCAACCTTTTCAGGGTTCAGTTGAAATGATTTTCAATTTTAGGGTCTTATAGCTCAAAATAATTAGTAAATGCATGAAAAATAACAAATGAAGTCAGAAAGGATTGAATAATGATGATGTGGCTTTGAATGGTGCATTTTGAACACACAAAAAGTCAGGAGTTCAAATAAGGTTTAAAAAATGAAATCGCTTTGTAACAGACGAGTTTCCGGATGAAATCCTGATACTTTGAAAGAGATTGTCCGTTTTGTACACGAAGTGCATCCAGTTTTTGCCGTAACCCTCTCCACTTTCTTGCACATGCTATGTGGATGAAATGATGATATCATGCCAACTTTCAACCTTTTCAGGGTTCATTTGAAATGATTTTCAATTTTAGGGTCTTATAGCTCAAAATAATTAGTAAATGCATGAAAAATAACAAATGAAGTCAGAAAGGATTGAAAAATGATGATGTGGCTTTGAATGGTGCATTTTGAACACACAAAAAGTCAGGAGTTCAAATAAGGTTTAAAAAATGAAATCCCATTGTAACAGACGAGTTTCCGGATGAAATCCTGATACTTTGAAAGAGATTGTCCGTTTTGTACACGAAGTGCATCCAGTTTATGCCGTAACCCTCTCAACTTTCTTGCACATGCTATGTGGATGAAATGATGATATCATGCCAACTTTCAACATTTTCAGAGTTCATTTGAAATGCTTTTCAATTTTGGGGTCTTATAGCTCAAATAATTAGCAAATGCATGAAAAATAACAAATGAAGTCAGAAAGGATTGAAAAATGATGATGTGGCTTTGAATGGTGCATTTTGAACACACAAAAAGTCAGGAGTTCAAATAAGGTTTAAAAAATGAAATCCTGATACTTTGAAAGAGATTGTCCGTTTTGTACACGAAGTGCATCCAGTTTTTGCCGTAACCCTCTCCACTTTCTTGCACATGCTATGTGGATGAAATGATGATATCATGCCAACTTTCAACCTTTTCAGGGTTCATTTGAAATGATTTTCAATTTTAGGGTCTTATAGCTCAAAATAATTAGTAAATGCATGAAAAATAACAAATGAAGTCAGAAAGGATTGAAAAATGATGATGTGGCTTTGAATGGTGCATTTTGAAAACACAAAAAGTCAGGAGTTCAAATAAGGTTTAAAAAATGAAATCCCATTGTAACAGACGAGTTTCCAGATGAAATCCTGATACTTTGAAAGAGATTGTCCGTTTTGTACACGAAGTGCATCCAGTTTATGCCGTAACCCTCTCAACTTTCTTGCACATGCTATGTGGATGAAATGATGATATCATGCCAACTTTCAACCTTTTCAGAGTTCATTTGAAATGCTTTTCAATTTTGGGGTCTTATAGCTCAAAATAATTAGCAAATGCATGAAAAATAACAAATGATGTCAGAAAGGATTGAAAAATGATGATGTGGCTTTGAATGGTGCATTTTGAACACACAAAAAGTTAGGAGTTCAAATAAGGTTTAAAAATGAAATCGCTTTGTAACACACGAGTTTCCGGATGAAATCCTGATACTTTGAAAGAGATTGTCCGTTTTGTACACGAAGTGCATCCAGTTTTTGCCGTAAACCTCTCCACTTTCTTGCACATGCTATGTGGATGAAATGATGATATCATGCCAACTTTCAACCTTTTCAGCGTTCATTTGAAATGCTTTTCAATTTTGGGGTCTTATAGCTCAAAATAATTAGCAAATGCATGAAAAATAACAAATGAAGTCAGAAAGGATTGAAAAATGATGATGTGGCTTTGAATGGTGCATTTTGAACACACAAAAAGTCAGGAGTTCAAATAAGGTTTCAAAAATGAAATCCTGATACTTTGAAAGAGATTGTCCGTTTTGTACACGAAGTGCATCCAGTTTTTGCCGTAACCCTCTCCACTTTCTTGCACATGCTATGTGGATGAAATGATGATATCATGCCAACTTTCAACCTTTTCAGGGTTCATTTGAAATGATTTTCAATTTTAGGGTCTTATAGCTCAAAATAATTAGTAAATGCATGAAAAATAACAAATGAAGTCAGAAAGGATTGAAAAATGATGATGTGGCTTTGAATGGTGCATTTTGAACACACAAAAAGTCAGGAGTTCAAATAAGGTTTAAAAAATGAAATCCCATTGTAACAGACGAGTTTCCGGATGAAATCCTGATACTTTGAAAGAGATTGTCCGTTTTGTACACGAAGTGCATCCAGTTTATGCCGTAACCCTCTCAACTTTCTTGCACATGCTATGTGGATGAAATGATGATATCATGCCAACTTTCAACCTTTTCAGAGTTCATTTGAAATGCTTTTCAATTTTGGGGTCTTATAGCTCAAAATAATTAGCAAATGCATGAAAAATAACAAATGAAGTCGGAAAGGATTGAAAAATGATGATGTGGATTTGAATGGTGCATTTTGAACACACAAAAAGTTAGGAGTTCAAATAAGGTTTAAAAAATGAAATCGCTTTGTAACACACGAGTTTCCGGATGAAATCCTGATACTTTGAAAGAGATTGTCCGTTTTGTACACGAAGTGCATCCAGTTTTTGCCGTAAACCTCTCCACTTTCTTGCACATGCTATGTGGATGAAATGATGATATCATGCCAACTTTCAACCTTTTCAGCGTTCATTTGAAATGCTTGTCAATTTTAGGGTCTTATAGCTCAAAATAATTAGTAAGTGCATGAAAAATAACAAATGAAGTCAGAAAGGATTGAAAAATGATGATGTGGCTTTGAATGGTGCATTTTGAACACACAAAAAGTCAGGAGTTCAAATAAGGTTTAAAAAATGAAATCCTGATACTTTGAAAGAGATTGTCCGTTTTGTACACGAAGTGCATCCAGTTTATGCCGTAACCCTCTCAACTTTCTTGCACATGCTATGTGGATGAAATGTTGATATCATGCCAACTTTCAACCTTTTCAGAGTTCATTTGAAATGCTTTTCAATTTTAGGGTCTTATAGCTCAAAATAATTAGCAAATGCATGAAAAATAACAAATGAAGTCAGAGAGGATTGAAAAATGATGATGTGGCTTTGAATGGTGCATTTTGAACACACAAAAAGTTAGGAGTTCAAATAAGGTTTAAAAAATGAAATCGCTTTGTAACACACGAGTTTCCGGATGAAATCCTGATACTTTGAAAGAGATTGTCCGTTTTGTACACGAAGTGCATCCAGTTTTTGCCGTAAACCTCTCCACTTTCTTGCACATGCTATGTGGATGAAATGATGATATCATGCCAACTTTCAACCTTTTCAGCGTTCATTTGAAATGCTTTTGAATTTTAGGGTCTTATAGCTCAAAATAATTAGTAAGTGCATGAAAAATAACAAATGAAGTCAGAAAGGATTGAAAAATGATGATGTGGCTTTGAATGGTGCATTTTGAACACACAAAAAGTCAGGAGTTCAAATAAGGTTTAAAAAATGAAATCCTGATACTTTGAAAGAGATTGTCCGTTTTGTACACGAAGTGCATCCAGTTTATGCCGTAACCCTCTCAACTTTCTTGCACATGCTATGTGGATGAAATGATGATATCATGCCAACTTTCAACCTTTTCAGAGTTCATTTGAAATGCTTTTCAATTTTAGGGTCTTATAGCTCAAAATAATTAGCAAATGCATGAAAAATAACAAATGAAGTCAGAAAGGATTGAAAAATGATGATGTGGCTTTGAATGGTGCATTTTGAACACACAAAAGTTAGGAGTTCAAATAAGGTTTAAAAAATGAAATCGCTTTGTAACACACGGGTTTCCGGATGAAATCCTGATACTTTGAAAGAGATTGTCCGTTTTGTACACGAAGTGCATCCAGTTTTTGCCGTAAACCTCTCCACTTTCTTGCACATGCTATGTGGATGAAATGATGATATCATGCCAACTTTCAACCTTTTCGGCGTTCATTTGAAATGCTTTTCAATTTTAGGGTCTTATAGCTCAAAATAATTAGTAAATGCATGAAAAATAACAAATGAAGTCAGAAAGGATTGAAAAATGATGATGTGGCTTTGAATGGTGCATTTTGAACACACAAAAAGTCAGGAGTTCAAATAAGGTTTAAAAAATGAAATCCCTTTGTAACAGACGAGTTTCCGGATGAAATCCTGATACTTTGAAAGAGATTGTCCGTTTTGTACAGGAAG
>NW_027333263.1:0-33816 GCF_002575655.3 Aegilops tauschii subsp. strangulata | reverse complement strand
AAGTTGGCATGATATCATCATTTCGTCCACATAGCATGTGCAAGAAAGTTGAGAGGGTTACGGCAAAAACTGGATGCACTTCGTGTACAAAACGGACAATCTCTTTCAAATATCAGGATTTCATCCCGAAACTCGTCTGTTACAAAGGGATTTCATTTTTTAAAACTTACTTGAACTCCTGACTTTTTGTGTGTTCAAAATGCAACATTCAAAGCCACATCATCATTTTTCAATCCTTTCTGACTTCATTTGTTATTTTTCATGCATTTACTAATTATTTTGAGCTATAAGACCCTAAATTGAAAAGCATTCCAAATGAACTCTGAAAAGGTTGAAAGTTGGCATGATATCATCATTTCATCCACATAGCATGTGCAAGAAAGTTGAGAGGGTTACGGCAAAAACTGGATGCACTTCGTGTACAAAACGGACAATCTCTTTCAAAGTATCAGGATTTCATCCGGAAACTCGTCTGTTACAAAGGGATTTCATTTTTAAAACTTACTTGAACTCCTGACTTTTTGTGTGTTCAAAATGCAACATCAAAGCCACATCATCATTTTTCAATCCTTTCTGACTTCATTTGTTTTTTTTCATGCATTTACTAATTATTTTCATCTATAAGACCCCAAAATTGAAAAGCATTTCAAATGAACTCTGAAAGGTTGAAACTTGGCATGATATCATCATTTCATAAACATAGCATGTGCAAGAAAGTTGAGAGTGTTACGGCAAAAACTAGATGCACTTCGTTTACAAAACGGACAATCTCTTTCAAAGTATCAGGATTTCATCCGTAAACTCGTCTGTTACAAAGGGATTTCATTTTTAAAACTTATTTGAACTCCTGACTTTTTGTGTGTTCAAATGCAACATTCAAAGCCACATCATCATTTTTCAATCCTTTCTGACTTAATTTGTTATTTTTCATGCATTTACTAATTATTTTGAGCTATAAGAACCTAAAATTGAAAAGCATTTCAAATGAACACTGAAAAGGTTGAAAGTTGGCATGATATCATCATTTCATCCACATAGCATGTGCAAGAAAGTTGAGAGGGTTACGGCAAAAACTGGATGCACTTCGTGTACAAAACGGACAATCTCTTTCAAAGTATCAGGATTTCATCCGAAAACTCGTCTGTTACAAAGGATTTCATTTTTAAAACTTATTTGAACTCCTGACTTTTTGTGTGTTCAAAATGCAACATTCAAAGCCACATCATCATTTTTCAATCCTTTCAGACTTAATTTGTTATTTTTCATGCATTTACTAATTATTTTGAGCTATAAGAACCTAAAATTGAAAAGCATTTCAAATGAACTCTGAAAAGGTTGAAAGTTGGCATGATATCATCATTTCGTCCACATAGCATGTGCAAGAAAGTTGAGAGGGTTACGGCAAAAACTGGATGCACTTCGTGTACAAAACGGACAATCTCTTTCAAAGTATCAGGATTTCATCCGGAACTCGTCTGTTACAAAGGGATTTCATTTTTTAAAACTTACTTGAACTCCTGACTTTTGTGTGTTCAAAATGCAACATTCAAAGCCACATCATCATTTCTCAATCCTTTCTGACTTCATTTGTTATTTTTCATGCATTTACTAATTATTTTGAGCTATAAGACCCTAAATTGAAAAGCATTTCAAATGAACTCTTAAAAGGTTGAAAGTTGGCATGATATCATCATTTCATCCACATAGCATGTGCAAGAAAGTTGAGAGGGTTACGGCAAAAACTGGATGCACTTCGTGTACAAAACGGACAATCTCTTTTAAAGTATCAGGATTTCATCCGGAAACTCGTCTGTTACAAAGGGATTTCATTTTTTAAAACTTACTTGAACTCCTGACTTTTTGTGTGTTCAAAATGCAACATTCAAAGCCACATCATCATTTTTCATCCTTTCTGACTTCATTTGTTTTTTTTCATGCATTTACTAATTATTTTCATCTATAAGACCCCAAAATTGAAAAGCATTTCAAATGAACTCTGAAAAGGTTGAAACTTGGCATGATATCATCATTTCATAAACATAGCATGTGCAAGAAAGTTGAGAGGGTTACGGCAAAAACTGGATGCACTTCGTTTACAGAACGGACAATCTCTTTCAAAGTATCAGGATTTCATCCGTAAACTCGTCTGTTACAAAGGGATTTCATTTTTTAAAACTTATTTGAACTCCTGACTTTTTGTGTGTTCAAAATGCAACATTCAAAGCCACATCATCATTTTTCAATCCTTTCTGACTTAATTTGTTATTTTTCATGCATTTACTAATTATTTTGAGCTATAAGAACCTAAAATTGAAAAGCATTTCAAATGAACTCTGAAAGGTTGAAAGTTGGCATGATATCATCATTTCATCCACATAGCATGTGCAAGAAAGTTGAGAGGGTTAACGGCAAAAACTGGATGCACTTCGTTTACAAAACGGACAATCTCTTTCAAAGTATCAGGATTTCATCCGTAAACTCGTCTGTTACAAAGGGATTTCATTTTTTAAAACTTATTTGAACTCCTGACTTTTTGTGTGTTCAAAATGCAACATTCAAAGCCACATCATCATTTTTCAATCCTTTCTGACTTAATTTGTTATTTTTCATGCATTTACTAATTATTTTGAGCTATAAGAACCTAAAATTGAAAAGCATTTCAAATGAACTTTGAAAAGGTTGAAAGTTGGCATGATATCATCATTTCAATCCACATAGCATGTGCAAGAAAGTTGAGAGAGGTTTACGGCAAAAACTGGATGCACTTCGTGTACAAAACGGACAATCTCTTCAAAGTATCAGGATTTCATCCGAAAACTCGTCTGTTACAAAGGGATTTCATTTTTTAAAACTTATTTGAACTACTGACTTTTTGTGTGTTCAAAATGCACCATTCAAAGCCACAATCATCTTTTCAATCCTTTCTGACTTCATTTGTTATTTTCCATGCATTTACTAATTATTTTGAGCTACAAGACCCTAAAATTGAAAAGCATTTCAAATGAACTCTGAAAAGGTTGAAAGTTGGCATGATATCATCATTTCGTCCACATAGCATGTGCAAGAAAGTTGAGAGGGTTACGCAAAAACTGGATGCACTTCGTGTACAAAACGGACAATCTCTTTCAAAGTATCAGGATTTCATCTGGAAACTCGTCTGTTACAAAGGGATTTCATTTTTTAAAACTTACTTGAACTCCTGACTTTTTGTGTGTTCAAAATGCAACATTCAAAGCCACATCATCATTTTTCAATCCTTTCTGACTTCATTTGTTATTTTTCATGCATTTACTAATTATTTTGAGCTATAAGACCCTAAAATTGAAAAGCATTTCGAATGAACTCTGAAAAGGTTGAAAGTTGGCATGATATCATCATTTCATCCACATAGCATGTGCAAGAAAGTTGAGAGCGTTACGGCAAAAACTGGATGCACTTCGTGTACAAAACGGACAATCTCTTTCAAAGTACAGGATTTCATCCGGAAACTCGTCTGTACAAAGGGATTTCATTTTTTAAAATCTATTTGAACTCCTGACATTTTGTGTGTTCAAAATGCACCATTCAAAGCCACATCATCATTTTTCAATCCTTTCTGACTTCATTTGTTATTTTTCATGCATTTACTAATTATTTTCAGCTATAAGACCCTAAAATTGAAAAGCATTTCAAATGAACTCTGAAAAGGTTGAAACTTGGCATGATATCATCATTTCATCCACACAGCATGTGCAAGAAAGTTGAGAGGGTTACGGCAAAAACTGGATGCACTTCGTGTACAAAACGGACAATCTGTTTCAAAGTATCAGGATTTCATCCGCAAACTCGTCTGTTACAAAGGGATTTCATTTTTAAAACTTACTTGAACTCCTGACTTTTTGTGTGTTCAAAATGCAACATTCAAAGCACATCATCATTTTTCAATCCTTTCTGACTTCATTTGTTATTTTTCATGCATTTACTAATTATTTTGAGCTATAAGAACCTAAAATTGAAAAGCATTTCAAATGAACTCTAAAAAGGTTGAAAGTTGGCATGATATCATCATTTCATCCACATAGCATGTGCAAGAAAGTTGAGAGGGTTACGGCAAAAACTGGATGCACTTCGTGTACAAAACGGACAATCTCTTTCAAAGTATGAGGATTTCATCCGGACACTCGTCTGTTACAAAGGGATTTCATTTTTAGAACCTATTTGAACTCCTGACTTTTTGTGTGTTCAAAATGCACCATTCAAAGCCACATCATCATTTTCAATCCTTTCTGACTTCATTTGTTATTTTTCATGCATTTACTAATTATTTTTAGCTATAAGGCCCTAAAATTGAAAAGCATTTCAAATGAACTCTGAAAAGGTTGAAAACTTGGCATGATATCATCATTTCATCCACATAGCATGTGCAAGAAAGTTGAGAGGGTTACGGCAAAAACTGGATGCACTTCGTGTACAAAACGGGACAATCTCTTTCAAAGTATCAGGATTTCATCTGGAAACTCGTCTGTTACAAAGGGATTTCATTTTTAAAACTTACTTGAACTCCTGAGTTTTTGTGTGTTCAAAATGCAACATTCAAAGCCACATCATCATTTTTCAATCCTTTCTGACTTCATTTGTTATTTTTCATGCATTTACTAATTATTTTGAGCTATAAGACCCTAAAATTGAAAAGCATTTCGAATGAACTCTGAAAAGGTTGAAAGTTGGCATGATATCATCATTTCATCCACATAGCATGTGCAAGAAAGTTGAGAGCGTTACGGCAAAAACTGGATGCACTTCGTGTACAAAACGGACAATCTCTTTCAAAGTATCAGGATTTCATCCGGAAACTCGTCTGTTACAAAGGGATTTCATTTTTTAAAATCTATTTGAACTCCTGACATTTTGTGTGTTCAAAATGCACCATTCAAAGCCACATCATCATTTTTCAATCCTTTCTGACTTCATTTGTTATTTTTCATGCATTTACTAATTATTTTCAGCTATAAGACCCTATAATTGAAAAGCATTTCAAATGAACTCTGAAAAGGTTGAAACTTGGCATGATATCATCATTTCATCCACACAGCATGTGCAAGAAAGTTGAGAGGGTTACGGCAAAAACTGGATGCACTTCGTGTACAAAACGGACAATCTGTTTCAAAGTATCAGGATTTCATCCGCAAACTCGTCTGTTACAAAGGGATTTCATTTTTTAAAACTTACTTGAACTCCTGACTTTTTGTGTGTTCAAAATGCAACATTCAAAGCCACATCATCATTTTTCAATCCTTTCTGACTTCATTTGTTATTTTTCATGCATTTACTAATTATTTTGAGCTATAAGAACCTAAAATTGAAAAGCATTTCAAATGAACTCTAAAAAGGTTGAAAGTTGGCATGATATCATCATTTCATCCACATAGCATGTGCAAGAAAGTTGAGAGGGTTACGGCAAAAACTGGATGCACTTCGTGTACAAAACGGACAATCTCTTTCAAAGTATGAGGATTTCATCCGGACACTCGTCTGTTACAAAGGGATTTCATTTTTTAGAACCTATTTGAACTCCTGACTTTTTGTGTGTTCAAAATGCACCATTCAAAGCCACATCATCATTTTTCAATCCTTTCTGACTTCATTTGTTATTTTTCATGCATTTACTAATTATTTTTAGCTATAAGGCCCTAAAATTGAAAAGCATTTCAAATGAACTCTGAAAAGGTTGAAACTTGGCATGATATCATCATTTCATCCACATAGCATGTGCAAGAAAGTTGAGAGGGTTACGGCAAAAACTGGATGCACTTCGTGTACAAAACGGACAATCTCTTTCAAAGTATCAGGATTTCATCCGAAAACTCGTCTGTTACAAAGGGATTTCATTTTTTTAAACTTATTTGAACTCCTGACTTTTTGTGTGTTCAAAATGCAACATTCAAAGCCACATCATCATTTTTCAATCCTTTCTGACTTAATTTGTTATTTTTCATGCATTTACTAATTATTTTGAGCTATAAGAACCTAAAATTGAAAAGCATTTCAAATGAACTCTGAAAAGGTTGAAAGTTGGCATGATATCATCATTTCATCCACATAGCATGTGCAAGAAAGTTGAGAGGGTTACGGCAAAAACTGGATGCACTTCGTGTACAAAACGGACAATCTCTTTCAAAGTATCAGGATTTCATCCGAAAACTCGTCTGTTACAAAGGGATTTCATTTTTTAAAACTTACTTGAACTCCTGACTTTTTGTGTGTTCAAAATGCAACATTCAAAGCCACATCATCATTTTTCAATCCTTTCTGACTTCATTTTTTATTTTTCATGCATTTACTAATTATTTTGAGCTATAAGACCCTAAAATTGAAAAGCATTTCGAATGAACTCTGAAAAGGTTGAAAGTTGGCATGATATCATCATTTCATCCACATAGCATGTGCAAGAAAGTTGAGAGCGTTACGGCAAAAACTGGATGCACTTCGTGTACAAAACGGACAATCTCTTTCAAAGTATCAGGATTTCATCCGGAAACTCGTCTGTTACAAAGGGATTTCATTTTTTAAAATCTATTTGAACTCCTGACATTTTGTGTGTTCAAAATGCACCATTCAAAGCCACATCATCATTTTTCAATCCTTTCTGACTTCATTTGTTATTTTTCATGCATTTACTAATTATTTTCAGCTATAAGACCCTAAAATTGAAAAGCATTTCAAATGAACTCTGAAAAGGTTGAAACTTGGCATGATATCATCATTTCATCCACATAGCATGTGCAAGAAAGTTGAGAGGGTTACGGCAAAAACTGGATGCACTTCGTGTACAAAACGGACAATCTCTTTCAAAGTATCAGGATTTCATCCGCAAACTCGTCTGTTACAAAGGGATTTCATTTTTTAAAACTTACTTGAACTCCTGACTTTTTGTGTGTTCAAAATGCAACATTCAAAGCCACATCATCATTTTTCAATCCTTTCTGACTTCATTTGTTATTTTTCATGCATTTACTAATTATTTTGAGCTATAAGAACCTAAAATTGAAAAGCATTTCAAATGAACTCTGAAAAGGTTGAAAGTTGGCATGATATCATCATTTCATCCACATAGCATGTGCAAGAAAGTTGAGAGGGTTACGGCAAAAACTGGATGCACTTCGTGTACAAAACGGACAATCTCTTTCAAAGTATGAGGATTTCATCCGGACACTCGTCTGTTACAAAGGGATTTCATTTTTTAGAACCTATTTGAACTCCTGACTTTTTGTGTGTTCAAAATGCACCATTCAAAGCCACATCATCATTTTTCAATCCTTTCTGACTTCATTTGTTATTTTTCATGCATTTACTAATTATTTTTAGCTATAAGGCCCTAAAATTGAAAAGCATTTCAAATGAACTCTGAAAAGGTTGAAACTTGGCATGATATCATCATTTCAACCACATAGCATGTGCAAGAAAGTTGAGAGGGTTACGGCAAAAACTGGATGCACTTCGTGTACAAAACGGACAATCTCTTTCAAAGTATCAGGATTTCATCCGAAAACTCGTCTGTTACAAAGGGATTTCATTTTTTTAAACTTATTTGAACTCCTGACTTTTTGTGTGTTCAAAATGCAACATTCAAAGCCACATCATCATTTTTCAATCCTTTCTGACTTAATTTGTTATTTTTCATGCATTTACTAATTATTTTGAGCTATAAGAACCTAAAATTGAAAAGCATTTCAAATGAACTCTGAAAAGGTTGAAAGTTGGCATGATATCATCATTTCATCCACATAGCATGTGCAAGAAAGTTGAGAGGGTTACGGCAAAAACTGGATGCACTTCGTGTACAAAACGGACAATCTCTTTCAAAGTATCAGGATTTCATCCGAAAACTCGTCTGTTACAAAGGGATTTCATTTTTTAAAACTTACTTGAACTCCTGACTTTTTGTGTGTTCAAAATGCAACATTCAAAGCCACATCATCATTTTTCAATCCTTTCTGACTTCATTTTTTATTTTTCATGCATTTACTAATTATTTTGAGCTATAAGACCCTAAAATTGAAAAGCATTTCGAATGAACTCTGAAAAGGTTGAAAGTTGGCATGATATCATCATTTCATCCACATAGCATGTGCAAGAAAGTTGAGAGGGTTACGGCAAAAACTGGATGCACTTCGTGTACAAAACGGACAATCTCTTTCAAAGTATCAGGATTTCATCCGGAAACTCGTCTGTTACAAAGGGATTTCATTTTTTAAAATCTATTTGAACTCCTGACATTTTGTGTGTTCAAAATGCACCATTCAAAGCCACATCATCATTTTTCAATCCTTTCTGACTTCATTTGTTATTTTTCATGCATTTACTAATTATTTTCAGCTATAAGACCCTAAAATTGAAAAGCATTTCAAATGAACTCCGAAAAGGTTGAAACTTGGCATGATATCATCATTTCATCCACATAGCATGTGCAAGAAAGTTGAGAGGGTTACGGCAAAAACTGGATGCACTTCGTGTACAAAACGGACAATCTCTTTCAAAGTATCAGGATTTCATCCGCAAACTCGTCTGTTACAAAGGGATTTCATTTTTTAAAACTTACTTGAACTCCTGACTTTTTGTGTGTTCAAAATGCAACATTCAAAGCCACATCATCATTTTTCAATCCTTTCTGACTTCATTTGTTATTTTTCATGCATTTACTAATTATTTTGAGCTATAAGAACCTAAAATTGAAAAGCATTTCAAATGAACTCTGAAAAGGTTGAAAGTTGGCATGATATCATCATTTCATCCACATAGCATGTGCAAGAAAGTTGAGAGGGTTACGGCAAAAACTGGATGCACTTCGTGTACAAAACGGACAATCTCTTTCAAAGTATGAGTATTTCATCCGGACACTCGTCTGTTACAAAGGGATTTCATTTTTTAGAACCTATTTGAACTCCTGACTTTTTGTGTGTTCAAAATGCACCATTCAAAGCGACATCATCATTTTTCAATCCTTTCTGACTTCATTTGTTATTTTTCATGCATTTACTAATTATTTTTAGCTATAAGGCCCTAAAATTGAAAAGCATTTCAAATGAACTCTGAAAAGGTTGAAACTTGGCATGATATCATCATTTCATCCACATAGCATGTGCAAGAAAGTTGAGAGGGTTACGGCAAAAACTGGATGCACTTCGTGTACAAAACGGACAATCTCTTTCAAAGTATCAGGATTTCATCCGAAAACTCGTCTGTTACAAAGGGATTTCATTTTTTTAAACTTATTTGAACTCCTGACTTTTTGTGTGTTCAAAATGCAACATTCAAAGCCACATCATCATTTTTCAATCCTTTCTGACTTAATTTGTTATTTTTCATGCATTTACTAATTATTTTGAGCTATAAGAACCTAAAATTGAAAAGCATTTCAAATGAACTCTGAAAAGGTTGAAAGTTGGCATGATATCATCATTTCATCCACATAGCATGTGCAAGAAAGTTGAGAGGGTTACGGCAAAAACTGGATGCACTTCGTGTACAAAACGGACAATCTCTTTCAAAGTATCAGGATTTCATCCGAAAACTCGTCTGTTACAAAGGGATTTCATTTTTTAAAACTTACTTGAACTCCTGACTTTTTGTGTGTTCAAAATGCAACATTCAAAGCCACATCATCATTTTTCAATCCTTTCTGACTTCATTTTTTATTTTTCATGCATTTACTAATTATTTTGAGCTATAAGACCCTAAAATTGAAAAGCATTTCGAATGAACTCTGAAAAGGTTGAAAGTTGGCATGATATCATCATTTCATCCACATAGCATGTGCAAGAAAGTTGAGAGGGTTACGGCAAAAACTGGATGCACTTCGTGTACAAAACGGACAATCTCTTTCAAAGTATCAGGATTTCATCCGGAAACTCGTCTGTTACAAAGGGATTTCATTTTTTAAAATCTATTTGAACTCCTGACATTTTGTGTGTTCAAAATGCACCATTCAAAGCCACATCATCATTTTTCAATCCTTTCTGACTTCATTTGTTATTTTTCATGCATTTACTAATTATTTTCAGCTATAAGACCCTAAAATTGAAAAGCATTTCAAATGAACTCCGAAAAGGTTGAAACTTGGCATGATATCATCATTTCATCCACATAGCATGTGCAAGAAAGTTGAGAGGGTTACGGCAAAAACTGGATGCACTTCGTGTACAAAACGGACAATCTCTTTCAAAGTATCAGGATTTCATCTGGAAACTCGTCTGTTACAAAGGGATTTCATTTTTTTGAACTTACTTGAACTCCTGACTTTTTGTGTGTTCAAAATGCAACATTCAAAGCCACATCATCATTTTTCAATCCTTTCTGACTTCATTTGTTATTTTTCATGCATTTACTAATTATTTTGAGCTATAAGAACCTAAAATTGAAAAGCATTTCAAATGAACTCTGAAAAGGTTGAAAGTTGGCATGATATCATCATTTCATCCACATAGCATGTGCAAGAAAGTTGAGAGGGTTACGGCAAAAACTGGATGCACTTCGTGTACAAAACGGACAATCTCTTTCAAAGTATCAGGATTTCATCCGGACACTCGTCTGTTACAAAGGGATTTCATTTTTTAGAACCTATTTGAACTCCTGACTTTTTGTGTGTTCAAAATGCACCATTCAAAGCCACATCATCATTTTTCAATCCTTTCTGACTTCATTTGTTATTTTTCATGCATTTACTAATTATTTTTAGCTATAAGGCCCTAAAATTGAAAAGCATTTCAAATGAACTCTGAAAAGGTTGAAAGTTGGCATGATATCATCATTTCATCCACATAGCATGTGCAAGAAAGTTGAGAGGGTTACGGCAAAAACTGGATGCACTTCGTGTACAAAACGGACAATCTCTTTCAAAGTATCAGGATTTCATCCGGAAACTCGTCTATTACAAAGGGATTTCTTTTTTAAAACTTATTTGAACTCCTGACTTTTTGTGTGTTCAAAATGCAACATTCCAAGCCACATCATCATTTTTCAATCCTTTCTGACTTCATTTGTTATTTTTCATGCATTTACTAATTATTTTGAGCTATAAGACCCTAAAATTGAAAAGCATTTCAAATGAACTTTGAAAAGGTTGAAAGTTGGCATGATATCATCATTTCATCCACATAGCATGTGCAAGAAAGTTGAGAGGGTTACGGCAAAAACTGGATGCACTTCGTGTACAAAACGGACAATCTCTTTCAAAGTATCAGGATTTCATCCGCAAACTCGTCTGTTACAAAGGGATTTCATTTTTTAAAACTTACTTGAACTCCTGACTTTTTGTGTGTTCAAAATGCAACATTCAAAGCCACGTCATCATTTTTCAATCCATTCTTACTTCATTTGTTATTTTTCATGCATTTACTAATTATTTTGAGCTATAAGACCCTAAAATTGAAAAGCATTTCAAATGAACTCTGAAAAGGTTGAAAGTTGGCATGATAGCATCATTTCATCCACATAGCATGTGCAAGAAAGTTGAGAGGGTTACGGCAAAAACTGGATGCACTTCGTGTACAAAACGGACAATCTCTTTCAAAGTATCAGGATTTCATCCGGACACTCGTCTGTTACAAAGGGATTTCATTTTTAAAACTTATTTGAACTACTGACTTTTTGTGTGTTCAAAATGCACCATTCAAAGCCACATCATCATTTTTCAATCCTTTCTGACTTCATTTGTTATTTTTCATGCATTTACTAATTATTTTGAGCTACAAGACCCTAAAATTGAAAAGCATTTCAAATGAACTCTGAAAAGGTTGAAAGTTGGCATGATATCATCATTTCATCCACATAGCATGTGCAAGAAAGTTGAGAGGGTTACGGCAAAAACTGGATGCACTTCGTGTACAAAACGGACAATCTCTTTCAAAGTATCAGGATTTCATCCGAAAACTCGTCTGTTACAAAGGGATTTCATTTTTTAAAATTTATTTGAACTCCTGACATTTTGTGTGTTCAAAATGCACCATTCAAAGCCACATCATCATTTTTCAATCCTTTCTGACTTCATTTGTTATTTTTCATGCATTTACTAATTATTTTGAGCTATAAGACCCTAAAATTGAAAAGTATTTCAAATGAACTCTGAAAAGGTTGAAACTTGGCATGATATCATCATTTCATCCACATAGCATGTGCAAGAAAGTTGAGAGGGTTACGGCAAAAACTGGATGCACTTCACGTACAAAACGGACAATCTCTTTCAAAGTATCAGGATTTCATCCGGAAACTCGTCTGTTACAAAGGGATTTCATTTTTTAAAACTTACTTGAACTCCTGACTTTTTGTGTGTTCAAAATGCAACATTCAAAGCCACATCATCATTTTTCAATCCTTTCTGACTTCATTTGTTATTTTTCATGCATTTACTAATTATTTTGAGCTATAAGAACCTAAAATTGAAAAGCATTTCAAATGAACTCTGAAAAGGTTGAAAGTTGGCATGCTATCATCATTTCATCCACATAGCATGTGCAAGAAAGTTGAGAGGGTTACGGCAAAAACTGGATGCACTTCGTGTACAAAACGGACAATCTCTTTCAAAGTATCAGGATTTCATCCGGACACTCGTCTTTTACAAAGGGATTTCATTTTTTAGAACCTATTTGAACTCCTGACTTTTTGTGCGTTCAAAATGCACCATTCAAAGCCACATCATCATTTTTCAATCCTTTCTGACTTCATTTCTTATTTTTCATGCATTTACTAATTATTTTTAGCTATAAGGCCCTAAAATTGAAAAGCATTTCAAATGAACTCTGAAAAGGTTGAAAGTTCGCATGATATCATCATTTCATCCACATAGCATGTGCAAGAAAGTTGAGAGGGTTACGGCAAAAACTGGATGCACTTCGTGTACAAAACGGACAATCTCTTTCAAAGTATCAGGATTTCATCCGGAAACTCGTCTGTTACAAAGGGATTTCATTTTTTAAAATTTATTTGAACTCCTGACATTTTGTGTGTTCAAAATGCACCATTCAAAGCCACATCATCATTTTTCAATCCTTTCTGACTTCATTTGTTATTTTTCATGCATTTACTAATTATTTTGAGCTATAAGAACCTAAAATTGAAAAGCATTTCAAATGAACTCTGAAAAGGTTGAAAGTTGGCATGATATCATCATTTCATCCACATAGCATGTGCAAGAAAGTTGAGAGGGTTACGGCAAAAACTGGATGCACTTCGTGTACAAAACGGACTATCTCTTTCAAAGTATCAGGATTTCATCCGGAAACTCGTCTGTTACAAAGGGATTTCATTTTTTAAAATTTATTTGAACTCCTGACATTTTGTGTGTTCAAAATGCACCATTCAAAGCCACATCATCATTTTTCAATCCTTTCTGACTTCATTTGTTATTTTTCATGCATTTACTAATTATTTTGAGCTATAAGACCCTAAAATTGAAAAGTATTTCAAATGAACTCTGAAAAGGTTGAAACTTGGCATGATATCATCATTTCATCCACATAGCATGTGCAAGAAAGTTGAGAGGGTTACGGCAAAAACTGGATGCACTTCACGTACAAAACGGACAATCTCTTTCAAAGTATCAGGATTTCATCCGGAAACTCGTCTGTTACAAAGGGATTTCATTTTTTAAAACTTACTTGAACTCCTGACTTTTTGTGTGTTCAAAATGCAACATTCAAAGCCACATCATCATTTTTCAATCCTTTCTGACTTCATTTGTTATTTTTCATGCATTTACTAATTATTTTGAGCTATAAGAACCTAAAATTGAAAAGCATTTCAAATGAACTCTGAAAAGGTTGAAAGTTGGCATGCTATCATCATTTCATCCACATAGCATGTGCAAGAAAGTTGAGAGGGTTACGGCAAAAACTGGATGCACTTCGTGTACAAAACGGACAATCTCTTTCAAAGTATCAGGATTTCATCCGGACACTCGTCTTTTACAAAGGGATTTCATTTTTTAGAACCTATTTGAACTCCTGACTTTTTGTGCGTTCAAAATGCACCATTCAAAGCCACATCATCATTTTTCAATCCTTTCTGACTTCATTTCTTATTTTTCATGCATTTACTAATTATTTTTAGCTATAAGGCCCTAAAATTGAAAAGCATTTCAAATGAACTCTGAAAAGGTTGAAAGTTCGCATGATATCATCATTTCATCCACATAGCATGTGCAAGAAAGTTGAGAGGGTTACGGCAAAAACTGGATGCACTTCGTGTACAAAACGGACAATCTCTTTCAAAGTATGAGGATTTCATCCGGACACTCGTCTGTTACAAAGGGATTTCATTTTTTAAAATTTATTTGAACTCCTGACTTTTTGTGTGTTCAAAATGCAACATTCAAAGCCACATCATCATTTTTCAATCCTTTCTGACTTCATTTGTTATTTTTCATGCATTTACTAATTATTTTGAGCTATAAGAACCTAAAATTGAAAAGCATTTCAAATGAACTCTGAAAAGGTTGAAAGTTGGCATGATATCATCATTTCATCCACATAGCATGTGCAAGAAAGTTGAGAGGGTTACGGCAAAAACTGGATGCACTTCGTGTACAAAACGGACAATCTCTTTCAAAGTATGAGTATTTCATCCGGACACTCGTCTGTTACAAAGGGATTTCATTTTTTAGAACCTATTTGAACTCCTGACTTTTTGTGTGTTCAAAATGCACCATTCAAAGCGACATCATCATTTTTCAATCCTTTCTGACTTCATTTGTTATTTTTCATGCATTTACTAATTATTTTTAGCTATAAGGCCCTAAAATTGAAAAGCATTTCAAATGAACTCTGAAAAGGTTGAAACTTGGCATGATATCATCATTTCATCCACATAGCATGTGCAAGAAAGTTGAGAGGGTTACGGCAAAAACTGGATGCACTTCGTGTACAAAACGGACAATCTCTTTCAAAGTATCAGGATTTCATCCGAAAACTCGTCTGTTACAAAGGGATTTCATTTTTTTAAACTTATTTGAACTCCTGACTTTTTGTGTGTTCAAAATGCAACATTCAAAGCCACATCATCATTTTTCAATCCTTTCTGACTTAATTTGTTATTTTTCATGCATTTACTAATTATTTTGAGCTATAAGAACCTAAAATTGAAAAGCATTTCAAATGAACTCTGAAAAGGTTGAAAGTTGGCATGATATCATCATTTCATCCACATAGCATGTGCAAGAAAGTTGAGAGGGTTACGGCAAAAACTGGATGCACTTCGTGTACAAAACGGACAATCTCTTTCAAAGTATCAGGATTTCATCCGAAAACTCGTCTGTTACAAAGGGATTTCATTTTTTAAAACTTACTTGAACTCCTGACTTTTTGTGTGTTCAAAATGCAACATTCAAAGCCACATCATCATTTTTCAATCCTTTCTGACTTCATTTTTTATTTTTCATGCATTTACTAATTATTTTGAGCTATAAGACCCTAAAATTGAAAAGCATTTCGAATGAACTCTGAAAAGGTTGAAAGTTGGCATGATATCATCATTTCATCCACATAGCATGTGCAAGAAAGTTGAGAGGGTTACGGCAAAAACTGGATGCACTTCGTGTACAAAACGGACAATCTCTTTCAAAGTATCAGGATTTCATCCGGAAACTCGTCTGTTACAAAGGGATTTCATTTTTTAAAATCTATTTGAACTCCTGACATTTTGTGTGTTCAAAATGCACCATTCAAAGCCACATCATCATTTTTCAATCCTTTCTGACTTCATTTGTTATTTTTCATGCATTTACTAATTATTTTCAGCTATAAGACCCTAAAATTGAAAAGCATTTCAAATGAACTCCGAAAAGGTTGAAACTTGGCATGATATCATCATTTCATCCACATAGCATGTGCAAGAAAGTTGAGAGGGTTACGGCAAAAACTGGATGCACTTCGTGTACAAAACGGACAATCTCTTTCAAAGTATCAGGATTTCATCCGCAAACTCGTCTGTTACAAAGGGATTTCATTTTTTAAAACTTACTTGAACTCCTGACTTTTTGTGTGTTCAAAATGCAACATTCAAAGCCACATCATCATTTTTCAATCCTTTCTGACTTCATTTGTTATTTTTCATGCATTTACTAATTATTTTGAGCTATAAGAACCTAAAATTGAAAAGCATTTCAAATGAACTCTGAAAAGGTTGAAAGTTGGCATGATATCATCATTTCATCCACATAGCATGTGCAAGAAAGTTGAGAGGGTTACGGCAAAAACTGGATGCACTTCGTGTACAAAACGGACAATCTCTTTCAAAGTATGAGTATTTCATCCGGACACTCGTCTGTTACAAAGGGATTTCATTTTTTAGAACCTATTTGAACTCCTGACTTTTTGTGTGTTCAAAATGCACCATTCAAAGCGACATCATCATTTTTCAATCCTTTCTGACTTCATTTGTTATTTTTCATGCATTTACTAATTATTTTTAGCTATAAGGCCCTAAAATTGAAAAGCATTTCAAATGAACTCTGAAAAGGTTGAAACTTGGCATGATATCATCATTTCATCCACATAGCATGTGCAAGAAAGTTGAGAGGGTTACGGCAAAAACTGGATGCACTTCGTGTACAAAACGGACAATCTCTTTCAAAGTATCAGGATTTCATCCGAAAACTCGTCTGTTACAAAGGGATTTCATTTTTTTAAACTTATTTGAACTCCTGACTTTTTGTGTGTTCAAAATGCAACATTCAAAGCCACATCATCATTTTTCAATCCTTTCTGACTTAATTTGTTATTTTTCATGCATTTACTAATTATTTTGAGCTATAAGAACCTAAAATTGAAAAGCATTTCAAATGAACTCTGAAAAGGTTGAAAGTTGGCATGATATCATCATTTCATCCACATAGCATGTGCAAGAAAGTTGAGAGGGTTACGGCAAAAACTGGATGCACTTCGTGTACAAAACGGACAATCTCTTTCAAAGTATCAGGATTTCATCCGAAAACTCGTCTGTTACAAAGGGATTTCATTTTTTAAAACTTACTTGAACTCCTGACTTTTTGTGTGTTCAAAATGCAACATTCAAAGCCACATCATCATTTTTCAATCCTTTCTGACTTCATTTTTTATTTTTCATGCATTTACTAATTATTTTGAGCTATAAGACCCTAAAATTGAAAAGCATTTCGAATGAACTCTGAAAAGGTTGAAAGTTGGCATGATATCATCATTTCATCCACATAGCATGTGCAAGAAAGTTGAGAGGGTTACGGCAAAAACTGGATGCACTTCGTGTACAAAACGGACAATCTCTTTCAAAGTATCAGGATTTCATCCGGAAACTCGTCTGTTACAAAGGGATTTCATTTTTTAAAATCTATTTGAACTCCTGACATTTTGTGTGTTCAAAATGCACCATTCAAAGCCACATCATCATTTTTCAATCCTTTCTGACTTCATTTGTTATTTTTCATGCATTTACTAATTATTTTCAGCTATAAGACCCTAAAATTGAAAAGCATTTCAAATGAACTCCGAAAAGGTTGAAACTTGGCATGATATCATCATTTCATCCACATAGCATGTGCAAGAAAGTTGAGAGGGTTACGGCAAAAACTGGATGCACTTCGTGTACAAAACGGACAATCTCTTTCAAAGTATCAGGATTTCATCTGGAAACTCGTCTGTTACAAAGGGATTTCATTTTTTTGAACTTACTTGAACTCCTGACTTTTTGTGTGTTCAAAATGCAACATTCAAAGCCACATCATCATTTTTCAATCCTTTCTGACTTCATTTGTTATTTTTCATGCATTTACTAATTATTTTGAGCTATAAGAACCTAAAATTGAAAAGCATTTCAAATGAACTCTGAAAAGGTTGAAAGTTGGCATGATATCATCATTTCATCCACATAGCATGTGCAAGAAAGTTGAGAGGGTTACGGCAAAAACTGGATGCACTTCGTGTACAAAACGGACAATCTCTTTCAAAGTATCAGGATTTCATCCGGACACTCGTCTGTTACAAAGGGATTTCATTTTTTAGAACCTATTTGAACTCCTGACTTTTTGTGTGTTCAAAATGCACCATTCAAAGCCACATCATCATTTTTCAATCCTTTCTGACTTCATTTGTTATTTTTCATGCATTTACTAATTATTTTTAGCTATAAGGCCCTAAAATTGAAAAGCATTTCAAATGAACTCTGAAAAGGTTGAAAGTTGGCATGATATCATCATTTCATCCACATAGCATGTGCAAGAAAGTTGAGAGGGTTACGGCAAAAACTGGATGCACTTCGTGTACAAAACGGACAATCTCTTTCAAAGTATCAGGATTTCATCCGGAAACTCGTCTATTACAAAGGGATTTCTTTTTTAAAACTTATTTGAACTCCTGACTTTTTGTGTGTTCAAAATGCAACATTCCAAGCCACATCATCATTTTTCAATCCTTTCTGACTTCATTTGTTATTTTTCATGCATTTACTAATTATTTTGAGCTATAAGACCCTAAAATTGAAAAGCATTTCAAAATGAACTTTGAAAGGTTGAAAGTTGGCATGATATCATCATTTCATCCACATAGCATGTGCAAGAAAGTTGAGAGGGTTACGGCAAAAACTGGATGCACTTCGTGTACAAAACGGACAATCTCTTTCAAAGTATCAGGATTTCATCCGCAAACTCGTCTGTTACAAAGGGATTTCATTTTTTAAAACTTACTTGAACTCCTGACTTTTTGTGTGTTCAAAAATGCAACATTCAAAGCCACGTCATCATTTTTCAATCCATTCTTACTTCATTTGTTATTTTTCATGCATTTACTAATTATTTTGAGCTATAAGACCCTAAAATTGAAAAGCATTTCAAATGAACTCTGAAAAGGTTGAAAGTTGGCATGATAGCATCATTTCATCCACATAGCAATGTGCAAGAAAGTTGAGAGGGTTACGGCAAAAACTGGATGCACTTCGTGTACAAAACGGACAATCTCTTTCAAAGTATCAGGATTTCATCCGGACACTCGTTTGTTACAAAGGGATTTCATTTTAAAACTTATTTGAACTACTGACTTTTTTGTGTGTTCAAAATGCACCATTCAAAGCCACATCATCATTTTTCAATCCTTTCTGACTTCATTGTTATTTTTCATGCATTTACTAATTATTTTGAGCTACAAGACCCTAAAATTGAAAAGCATTTCAAATGAACTCTGAAAAGGTTGAAAGTTGGCATGATATCATCATTTCATCCACATAGCATGTGCAAGAAAGTTGAGAGGGTTACGGCAAAAACTGGATGCACTTCGTGTACAAAACGGACAATCTCTTTCAAAGTATCAGGATTTCATCCGAAAACTCGTCTGTTACAAAGGGATTTCATTTTTTAAAATTTATTTGAACTCCTGACATTTTGTGTGTTCAAAATGCACCATTCAAAGCCACATCATCATTTTTCAATCCTTTCTGACTTCATTTGTTATTTTTCATGCATTTACTAATTATTTTGAGCTATAAGACCCTAAAATTGAAAAGTATTTCAAATGAACTCTGAAAAGGTTGAAACTTGGCATGATATCATCATTTCATCCACATAGCATGTGCAAGAAAGTTGAGAGGGTTACGGCAAAAACTGGATGCACTTCACGTACAAAACGGACAATCTCTTTCAAAGTATCAGGATTTCATCCGGAAACTCGTCTGTTACAAAGGGATTTCATTTTTTAAAACTTACTTGAACTCCTGACTTTTTGTGTGTTCAAAATGCAACATTCAAAGCCACATCATCATTTTTCAATCCTTTCTGACTTCATTTGTTATTTTTCATGCATTTACTAATTATTTTGAGCTATAAGAACCTAAAATTGAAAAGCATTTCAAATGAACTCTGAAAAGGTTGAAAGTTGGCATGCTATCATCATTTCATCCACATAGCATGTGCAAGAAAGTTGAGAGGGTTACGGCAAAAACTGGATGCACTTCGTGTACAAAACGGACAATCTCTTTCAAAGTATCAGGATTTCATCCGGACACTCGTCTTTTACAAAGGGATTTCATTTTTTAGAACCTATTTGAACTCCTGACTTTTTGTGCGTTCAAAATGCACCATTCAAAGCCACATCATCATTTTTCAATCCTTTCTGACTTCATTTCTTATTTTTCATGCATTTACTAATTATTTTTAGCTATAAGGCCCTAAAATTGAAAAGCATTTCAAATGAACTCTGAAAAGGTTGAAAGTTCGCATGATATCATCATTTCATCCACATAGCATGTGCAAGAAAGTTGAGAGGGTTACGGCAAAAACTGGATGCACTTCGTGTACAAAACGGACAATCTCTTTCAAAGTATCAGGATTTCATCCGGAAACTCGTCTGTTACAAAGGGATTTCATTTTTTAAAATTTATTTGAACTCCTGACATTTTGTGTGTTCAAAATGCACCATTCAAAGCCACATCATCATTTTTCAATCCTTTCTGACTTCATTTGTTATTTTTCATGCATTTACTAATTATTTTGAGCTATAAGAACCTAAAATTGAAAAGCATTTCAAATGAACTCTGAAAAGGTTGAAACTTGGCATGATATCATCATTTCATCCACATAGCATGTGCAAGAAAGTTGAGAGGGTTACGGCAAAAACTGGATGCACTTCGTGTACAAAACGGACAATCTCTTTCAAAGTATCAGGATTTCATCCGAAAACTCGTCTGTTACAAAGGGATTTCATTTTTTTAAACTTATTTGAACTCCTGACTTTTTGTGTGTTCAAAATGCAACATTCAAAGCCACATCATCATTTTTCAATCCTTTTTGACTTAATTTGTTATTTTTCATGCATTTACTAATTATTTTGAGCTATAAGAACCTAAAATTGAAAAGCATTTCAAATGAACTCTGAAAAGGTTGAAAGTTGGCATGATATCATCATTTCATCCACATAGCATGTGCAAGAAAGTTGAGAGGGTTACGGCAAAAACTGGATGCACTTCGTGTACAAAACGGACAATCTCTTTCAAAGTATCAGGATTTCATCCGAAAACTCGTCTGTTACAAAGGGATTTCATTTTTTAAAACTTAC
This sequence comes from Aegilops tauschii subsp. strangulata, assembly GCF_002575655.3. Classification (NCBI taxonomy): domain Eukaryota; kingdom Viridiplantae; phylum Streptophyta; class Magnoliopsida; order Poales; family Poaceae; genus Aegilops; species Aegilops tauschii. The sequence goes on along the minus strand of NW_027333263.1, from coordinate 12,772 downwards.
TTGAACTCCTGACTTTTTGTGTGTTCAAAATGCAACATTCAAAGCCACATCATCATTTTTCAATCCTTTCTGACTTCATTTTTTATTTTTCATGCATTTACTAATTATTTTGAGCTATAAGACCCTAAAATTGAAAAGCATTTCGAATGAACTCTGAAAAGGTTGAAAGTTGGCATGATATCATCATTTCATCCACATAGCATGTGCAAGAAAGTTGAGAGGGTTACGGCAAAAACTGGATGCACTTCGTGTACAAAACGGACAATCTCTTTCAAAGTATCAGGATTTCATCCGGAAACTCGTCTGTTACAAAGGGATTTCATTTTTTAAAATCTATTTGAACTCCTGACATTTTGTGTGTTCAAAATGCACCATTCAAAGCCACATCATCATTTTTCAATCCTTTCTGACTTCATTTGTTATTTTTCATGCATTTACTAATTATTTTCAGCTATAAGACCCTAAAATTGAAAAGCATTTCAAATGAACTCCGAAAAGGTTGAAACTTGGCATGATATCATCATTTCATCCACATAGCATGTGCAAGAAAGTTGAGAGGGTTACGGCAAAAACTGGATGCACTTCGTGTACAAAACGGACAATCTCTTTCAAAGTATCAGGATTTCATCTGGAAACTCGTCTGTTACAAAGGGATTTCATTTTTTTGAACTTACTTGAACTCCTGACTTTTTGTGTGTTCAAAATGCAACATTCAAAGCCACATCATCATTTTTCAATCCTTTCTGACTTCATTTGTTATTTTTCATGCATTTACTAATTATTTTGAGCTATAAGAACCTAAAATTGAAAAGCATTTCAAATGAACTCTGAAAAGGTTGAAAGTTGGCATGATATCATCATTTCATCCACATAGCATGTGCAAGAAAGTTGAGAGGGTTACGGCAAAAACTGGATGCACTTCGTGTACAAAACGGACAATCTCTTTCAAAGTATCAGGATTTCATCCGGACACTCGTCTGTTACAAAGGGATTTCATTTTTTAGAACCTATTTGAACTCCTGACTTTTTGTGTGTTCAAAATGCACCATTCAAAGCCACATCATCATTTTTCAATCCTTTCTGACTTCATTTGTTATTTTTCATGCATTTACTAATTATTTTTAGCTATAAGGCCCTAAAATTGAAAAGCATTTCAAATGAACTCTGAAAAGGTTGAAAGTTGGCATGATATCATCATTTCATCCACATAGCATGTGCAAGAAAGTTGAGAGGGTTACGGCAAAAACTGGATGCACTTCGTGTACAAAACGGACAATCTCTTTCAAAGTATCAGGATTTCATCCGGAAACTCGTCTATTACAAAGGGATTTCTTTTTTAAAACTTATTTGAACTCCTGACTTTTTGTGTGTTCAAAATGCAACATTCCAAGCCACATCATCATTTTTCAATCCTTTCTGACTTCATTTGTTATTTTTCATGCATTTACTAATTATTTTGAGCTATAAGACCCTAAAATTGAAAAGCATTTCAAATGAACTTTGAAAAGGTTGAAAGTTGGCATGATATCATCATTTCATCCACATAGCATGTGCAAGAAAGTTGAGAGGGTTACGGCAAAAACTGGATGCACTTCGTGTACAAAACGGACAATCTCTTTCAAAGTATCAGGATTTCATCCGCAAACTCGTCTGTTACAAAGGGATTTCATTTTTTAAAACTTACTTGAACTCCTGACTTTTTGTGTGTTCAAAATGCAACATTCAAAGCCACGTCATCATTTTTCAATCCATTCTTACTTCATTTGTTATTTTTCATGCATTTACTAATTATTTTGAGCTATAAGACCCTAAAATTGAAAAGCATTTCAAATGAACTCTGAAAAGGTTGAAAGTTGGCATGATAGCATCATTTCATCCACATAGCATGTGCAAGAAAGTTGAGAGGGTTACGGCAAAAACTGGATGCACTTCGTGTACAAAACGGACAATCTCTTTCAAAGTATCAGGATTTCATCCGGACACTCGTCTGTTACAAAGGGATTTCATTTTTAAAACTTATTTGAACTACTGACTTTTTGTGTGTTCAAAATGCACCATTCAAAGCCACATCATCATTTTTCAATCCTTTCTGACTTCATTTGTTATTTTTCATGCATTTACTAATTATTTTGAGCTACAAGACCCTAAAATTGAAAAGCATTTCAAATGAACTCTGAAAAGGTTGAAAGTTGGCATGATATCATCATTTCATCCACATAGCATGTGCAAGAAAGTTGAGAGGGTTACGGCAAAAACTGGATGCACTTCGTGTACAAAACGGACAATCTCTTTCAAAGTATCAGGATTTCATCCGAAAACTCGTCTGTTACAAAGGGATTTCATTTTTTAAAATTTATTTGAACTCCTGACATTTTGTGTGTTCAAAATGCACCATTCAAAGCCACATCATCATTTTTCAATCCTTTCTGACTTCATTTGTTATTTTTCATGCATTTACTAATTATTTTGAGCTATAAGACCCTAAAATTGAAAAGTATTTCAATGAACTCTGAAAAGGTTGAAAACTTGGCATGATATCATCATTTCATCCACATAGCATGTGCAAGAAAGTTGAGAGGGTTACGGCAAAAACTGGATGCACTTCACGTACAAAACGGACAATCTCTTTCAAAGTATCAGGATTTCATCCGGAAACTCGTCTGTTACAAAGGGATTTCATTTTTTAAAACTTACTTGAACTCCTGACTTTTTGTGTGTTCAAAATGCAACATTCAAAGCCACATCATCATTTTTCAATCCTTTCTGACTTCATTTGTTATTTTTCATGCATTTACTAATTATTTTGAGCTATAAGAACCTAAAATTGAAAAGCATTTCAAATGAACTCTGAAAAGGTTGAAAGTTGGCATGCTATCATCATTTCATCCACATAGCATGTGCAAGAAAGTTGAGAGGGTTACGGCAAAAACTGGATGCACTTCGTGTACAAAACGGACAATCTCTTTCAAAGTATCAGGATTTCATCCGGACACTCGTCTTTTACAAAGGGATTTCATTTTTTAGAACCTATTTGAACTCCTGACTTTTTGTGCGTTCAAAATGCACCATTCAAAGCCACATCATCATTTTTCAATCCTTTCTGACTTCATTTCTTATTTTTCATGCATTTACTAATTATTTTTAGCTATAAGGCCCTAAAATTGAAAAGCATTTCAAATGAACTCTGAAAAGGTTGAAAGTTCGCATGATATCATCATTTCATCCACATAGCATGTGCAAGAAAGTTGAGAGGGTTACGGCAAAAACTGGATGCACTTCGTGTACAAAACGGACAATCTCTTTCAAAGTATCAGGATTTCATCCGGAAACTCGTCTGTTACAAAGGGATTTCATTTTTTAAAATTTATTTGAACTCCTGACATTTTGTGTGTTCAAAATGCACCATTCAAAGCCACATCATCATTTTTCAATCCTTTCTGACTTCATTTGTTATTTTTCATGCATTTACTAATTATTTTGAGCTATAAGAACCTAAAATTGAAAAGCATTTCAAATGAACTCTGAAAAGGTTGAAAGTTGGCATGATATCATCATTTCATCCACATAGCATGTGCAAGAAAGTTGAGAGGGTTACGGCAAAAACTGGATGCACTTCGTGTACAAAACGGACTATCTCTTTCAAAGTATCAGGATTTCATCCGGAAACTCGTCTGTTACAAAGGGATTTCATTTTTTAAAATTTATTTGAACTCCTGACATTTTGTGTGTTCAAAATGCACCATTCAAAGCCACATCATCATTTTTCAATCCTTTCTGACTTCATTTGTTATTTTTCATGCATTTACTAATTATTTTGAGCTATAAGACCCTAAAATTGAAAAGTATTTCAAATGAACTCTGAAAAGGTTGAAACTTGGCATGATATCATCATTTCATCCACATAGCATGTGCAAGAAAGTTGAGAGGGTTACGGCAAAAACTGGATGCACTTCACGTACAAAACGGACAATCTCTTTCAAAGTATCAGGATTTCATCCGGAAACTCGTCTGTTACAAAGGGATTTCATTTTTTAAAACTTACTTGAACTCCTGACTTTTTGTGTGTTCAAAATGCAACATTCAAAGCCACATCATCATTTTTCAATCCTTTCTGACTTCATTTGTTATTTTTCATGCATTTACTAATTATTTTGAGCTATAAGAACCTAAAATTGAAAAGCATTTCAAATGAACTCTGAAAAGGTTGAAAGTTGGCATGCTATCATCATTTCATCCACATAGCATGTGCAAGAAAGTTGAGAGGGTTACGGCAAAAACTGGATGCACTTCGTGTACAAAACGGACAATCTCTTTCAAAGTATCAGGATTTCATCCGGACACTCGTCTTTTACAAAGGGATTTCATTTTTTAGAACCTATTTGAACTCCTGACTTTTTGTGCGTTCAAAATGCACCATTCAAAGCCACATCATCATTTTTCAATCCTTTCTGACTTCATTTCTTATTTTTCATGCATTTACTAATTATTTTTAGCTATAAGGCCCTAAAATTGAAAAGCATTTCAAATGAACTCTGAAAAGGTTGAAAGTTCGCATGATATCATCATTTCATCCACATAGCATGTGCAAGAAAGTTGAGAGGGTTACGGCAAAAACTGGATGCACTTCGTGTACAAAACGGACAATCTCTTTCAAAGTATCAGGATTTCATCCGGAAACTCGTCTGTTACAAAGGGATTTCATTTTTTAAAATTTATTTGAACTCCTGACATTTTGTGTGTTCAAAATGCACCATTCAAAGCCACATCATCATTTTTCAATCCTTTCTGACTTCATTTGTTATTTTTCATGCATTTACTAATTATTTTGAGCTATAAGAACCTAAAATTGAAAAGCATTTCAAATGAACTCTGAAAAGGTTGAAAGTTGGCATGATATCATCATTTCATCCACATAGCATGTGCAAGAAAGTTGAGAGGGTTACGGCAAAAACTGGATGCACTTCGTGTACAAAACGGACTATCTCTTTCAAAGTATCAGGATTTCATCCGGAAACTCGTCTGTTACAAAGGGATTTCATTTTTTAAAATTTATTTGAACTCCTGACATTTTGTGTGTTCAAAATGCACCATTCAAAGCCACATCATCATTTTTCAATCCTTTCTGACTTCATTTGTTATTTTTCATGCATTTACTAATTATTTTGAGCTATAAGACCCTAAAATTGAAAAGTATTTCAAATGAACTCTGAAAAGGTTGAAACTTGGCATGATATCATCATTTCATCCACATAGCATGTGCAAGAAAGTTGAGAGGGTTACGGCAAAAACTGGATGCACTTCACGTACAAAACGGACAATCTCTTTCAAAGTATCAGGATTTCATCCGGAAACTCGTCTGTTACAAAGGGATTTCATTTTTTAAAACTTACTTGAACTCCTGACTTTTTGTGTGTTCAAAATGCAACATTCAAAGCCACATCATCATTTTTCAATCCTTTCTGACTTCATTTGTTATTTTTCATGCATTTACTAATTATTTTGAGCTATAAGAACCTAAAATTGAAAAGCATTTCAAATGAACTCTGAAAAGGTTGAAAGTTGGCATGCTATCATCATTTCATCCACATAGCATGTGCAAGAAAGTTGAGAGGGTTACGGCAAAAACTGGATGCACTTCGTGTACAAAACGGACAATCTCTTTCAAAGTATCAGGATTTCATCCGGACACTCGTCTTTTACAAAGGGATTTCATTTTTTAGAACCTATTTGAACTCCTGACTTTTTGTGCGTTCAAAATGCACCATTCAAAGCCACATCATCATTTTTCAATCCTTTCTGACTTCATTTCTTATTTTTCATGCATTTACTAATTATTTTTAGCTATAAGGCCCTAAAATTGAAAAGCATTTCAAATGAACTCTGAAAAGGTTGAAAGTTCGCATGATATCATCATTTCATCCACATAGCATGTGCAAAAAGTTGAGAGGGTTACGGCAAAAACTGGATGCACTTCGTGTACAAAACGGACAATCTCTTTCAAAGTATCAGGATTTCATCCGGAAACTCGTCTGTTACAAAGGGATTTCATTTTTTAAAATTTATTTGAACTCCTGACATTTTGTGTGTTCAAAATGCACCATTCAAAGCCACATCATCATTTTTCAATCCTTTCTGACTTCATTTGTTATTTTTCATGCATTTACTAATTATTTTGAGCTATAAGAACCTAAAATTGAAAAGCATTTCAAATGAACTCTGAAAAGGTTGAAAGTTGGCATGATATCATCATTTCATCCACATAGCATGTGCAAGAAAGTTGAGAGGGTTACGGCAAAAACTGGATGCACTTCGTGTACAAAACGGACTATCTCTTTCAAAGTATCAGGATTTCATCCGGAAACTCGTCTGTTACAAAGGGATTTCATTTTTTAAAATTTATTTGAACTCCTGACATTTTGTGTGTTCAAAATGCACCATTCAAAGCCACATCATCATTTTTCAATCCTTTCTGACTTCATTTGTTATTTTTCATGCATTTACTAATTATTTTGAGCTATAAGACCCTAAAATTGAAAAGTATTTCAAATGAACTCTGAAAAGGTTGAAACTTGGCATGATATCATCATTTCATCCACATAGCATGTGCAAGAAAGTTGAGAGGGTTACGGCAAAAACTGGATGCACTTCACGTACAAAACGGACAATCTCTTTCAAAGTATCAGGATTTCATCCGGAAACTCGTCTGTTACAAAGGGATTTCATTTTTTAAAACTTACTTGAACTCCTGACTTTTTGTGTGTTCAAAATGCAACATTCAAAGCCACATCATCATTTTTCAATCCTTTTCTGACTTCATTTGTTATTTTTCATGCATTTACTAATTATTTTGAGCTATAAGAACCTAAAATTGAAAAGCATTTCAAATGAACTCTGAAAAGGTTGAAAGTTGGCATGCTATCATCATTTCATCCACATAGCATGTGCAAGAAAGTTGAGAGGGTTACGGCAAAAACTGGATGCACTTCGTGTACAAAACGGACAATCTCTTTCAAAGTATCAGGATTTCATCCGGACACTCGTCTTTTACAAAGGGATTTCATTTTTTAGAACCTATTTGAACTCCTGACTTTTTGTGCGTTCAAATGCACCATTCAAAGCCACATCATCATTTTTCAATCCTTTCTGACTTCATTTCTTATTTTTCATGCATTTACTAATTATTTTTAGCTATAAGGCCCTAAAATTGAAAAGCATTTCAAATGAACTCTGAAAAGGTTGAAAGTTCGCATGATATCATCATTTCATCCACATAGCATGTGCAAGAAAGTTGAGAGGGTTACGGCAAAAACTGGATGCACTTCGTGTACAAAACGGACAATCTCTTTCAAAGTATCAGGATTTCATCCGGAAACTCGTCTGTTACAAAGGGATTTCATTTTTTAAAATTTATTTGAACTCCTGACATTTTGTGTGTTCAAAATGCACCATTCAAAGCCACGTCATCGTTTTTCAATCCTTTCTGACTTCATTTGTTATTTTTCATGCATTTACTAATTATTTTGAGCTATAAGAACCTAAAATTGAAAAGCATTTCAAATGAACTCTGAAAAGGTTGAAAGTTGGCATGATATCATCATTTCATCCACATAGCATGTGCAAGAAAGTTGAGAGGGTTACGGCAAAAACTGGATGCACTTCGTGTACAAAACGGACAATCTCTTTCAAAGTATCAGGATTTCATCCGGACACTCGTCTGTTACAAAGGGATTTCATTTTTTAGAACCTATTTGAACTCCTGACTTTTTGTGTGTTCAAAATGCACCATTCAAAGCCACATCATCATTTTTCAATCCTTTCTGACTTCATTTGTTATTTTTCATGCATTTACTAATTATTTTTAGCTATAAGGCCCTAAAATTGAAAAGCATTTCAAATGAACTCTGAAAAGGTTGAAAGTTGGCATGATATCATCATTTCATCCACATAGCATGGGCAAGAAAGTTGAGAGGGTTACGGCAAAAACTGGATGCACTTCGTGTACAAAACGGACAATCTCTTTCAAATTATCAGGATTTCATCCGGAAACCTCGTCTGTTACAAAGGGATTTCATTTTTTTAAAACTTATTTGAACTACTGACTTTTTGTGTGTTCAAAATGCAACATTCCAAGCCACATCATCATTTTTCAATCCTTTCTGACTTCATTTGTTATTTTTCATGCATTTACTAATTATTTTGAGCTATAAGACCCTAAAATTGAAAAGCATTTCAAATGAACTCTGAAAAGGTTGAAAGTTGGCATGCTATCATCACTTCATCCACATAGCATGTGCAAGAAAGTTGAGAGGGTTACGGAAAAAACTGGATGCACTTCGTGTACAAAACGGACAATCTCTTTCAAAGTATTAGGATTTCATCCGGAAACTCCTCTGTTACAAAGGGATTTCATTTTTTAAAACTTACTTGAACTCCTGACTTTTTGTGTGTTCAAAATGCAACATTCAAAGCCACGTCATCGTTTTTCAATCCTTTCTGACTTCATTTGTTATTTTTCATGCATTTACTAATTATTTTGAGCTATAAGACCCTAAAATTGAAAAGCATTTCAAATGAACTCTGAAAAGGTTGAAAGTTGGCATGATATCATCATTTCATCCACATAGCATGTGCAAGAAAGTTGAGAGGGTTACGGCAAAAACTGGATGCACTTCGTGTACAAAACGGACAATCTCTTTCAAAGTATGAGGATTTCATCCGGACACTCGTCTGTTACAAAGGGATTTCATTTTTTAAAACCTATTTGAACTCCTGACTTTTTGTGTGTTCAAAATGCACCATTCAAAGCCACATCATCATTTTTCAATCCTTTCTGACTTCATTTGTTATTTTTCATGCATTTACTAATTATTTTGAGCTACAAGACCCTAAAATTGAAAAGCATTTCAAATGAACTCTAAAAAGGTTGAAAGTTGGCATGATATCATCATTTCATCCACATAGCATGTGCAAGAAAGTTGAGAGGGTTACGGCAAAAACTGGATGCACATCGTGTACAAAACGGACAATCTCTTTCAAAGTATCAGGATTTCATCCGGAAACTCGTCTGTTACAAAGGGATTTCATTTTTTAAAACTTATTTGAACTACTGACTTTTTGTGTGTTCAAAATGCAACATTCCAAGCCACATCATCATTTTTCAATCCTTTCTGACTTCATTTGTTATTCTTCATGCATTTACTAATTATTTTGAGCTATAAGACCCTAAAATTGAAAAGCATTTCAAATGAACTCTGAAAAGGTTGAAACTTGGCATGATATCATCATTTCATCCACATAGCATGTGCAAGAAAGTTGAGAGGGTTACGGCAAAAACTGGATGCACTTCACGTACAAAACGGACAATCTCTTTCAAAGTATCAGGATTTCATCCGGAAACTCGTCTGTTACAAAGGGATTTCATTTTTAAAACTTACTTGAACTCCTGACTTTTTGTGTGTTCAAAATGCAACATTCAAAGCCACATCATCATTTTTCAATCCTTTCTGACTTCATTTGTTATTTTTCATGCATTTACTAATTATTTTGAGCTATAAGAACCTAAAATTGAAAAGCATTTCAAATGAACTCTGAAAAGGTTGAAAGTTGGCATGCTATCATCATTTCATCCACATAGCATGTGCAAGAAAGTTGAGAGGGTTACGGCAAAAACTGGATGCACTTCGTGTACAAAACGGACAATCTCTTTCAAAGTATCAGGATTTCATCCGGACACTCGTCTTTTACAAAGGGATTCATTTTTTAGAACCTATTTGAACTCCTGACTTTTTGTGCGTTCAAAATGCACCATTCAAAGCCACATCATCATTTTTCAATCCTTTCTGACTTCATTTCTTATTTTTCATGCATTTACTAATTATTTTTAGCTATAAGGCCCTAAAATTGAAAAGCATTTCAAATGAACTCTGAAAAGGTTGAGAGTTCGCATGATATCATCATTTCATCCACATAGCATGTGCAAGAAAGTTGAGAGGGTTACGGCAAAAACTGGATGCACTTCGTGTACAAAACGGACAATCTCTTTCAAAGTATCAGGATTTCATCCGGAAACTCGTCTGTTACAAAGGGATTTCATTTTTTAAAATTTATTTGAACTCCTGACATTTTGTGTGTTCAAAATGCACCATTCAAAGCCACGTCATCGTTTTTCAATCCTTTCTGACTTCATTTGTTATTTTTCATGCATTTACTAATTATTTTGAGCTATAAGAACCTAAAATTGAAAAGCATTTCAAATGAACTCTGAAAAGGTTGAAAGTTGGCATGATATCATCATTTCATCCACATAGCATGTGCAAGAAAGTTGAGAGGGTTACGGCAAAAACTGGATGCACTTCGTGTACAAAACGGACAATCTCTTTCAAAGTATCAGGATTTCATCCGGACACTCGTCTGTTACAAAGGGATTTCATTTTTTAGAACCTATTTGAACTCCTGACTTTTTGTGTGTTCAAAATGCACCATTCAAAGCCACATCATCATTTTTCAATCCTTTCTGACTTCATTTGTTATTTTTCATGCATTTACTAATTATTTTTAGCTATAAGGCCCTAAAATTGAAAAGCATTTCAAATGAACTCTGAAAAGGTTGAAAGTTGGCATGATATCATCATTTCATCCACATAGCATGGGCAAGAAAGTTGAGAGGGTTACGGCAAAAACTGGATGCACTTCGTGTACAAAACGGACAATCTCTTTCAAATTATCAGGATTTCATCCGGAAACTCGTCTGTTACAAAGGGATTTCATTTTTTTAAAACTTATTTGAACTACTGACTTTTTGTGTGTTCAAAATGCAACATTCCAAGCCACATCATCATTTTTCAATCCTTTCTGACTTCATTTGTTATTTTTCATGCATTTACTAATTATTTTGAGCTATAAGACCCTAAAATTGAAAAGCATTTCAAATGAACTCTGAAAAGGTTGAAAGTTGGCATGCTATCATCACTTCATCCACATAGCATGTGCAAGAAAGTTGAGAGGGTTACGGAAAAAACTGGATGCACTTCGTGTACAAAACGGACAATCTCTTTCAAAGTATTAGGATTTCATCCGGAAACTCTTCTGTTACAAAGGGATTTCATTTTTTAAAACTTACTTGAACTCCTGACTTTTTGTGTGTTCAAAATGCAACATTCAAAGCCACGTCATCGTTTTTCAATCCTTTCTGACTTCATTTGTTATTTTTCATGCATTTACTAATTATTTTGAGCTATAAGACCCTAAAATTGAAAAGCATTTCAAATGAACTCTGAAAAGGTTGAAAGTTGGCATGATATCATCATTTCATCCACATAGCATGTGCAAGAAAGTTGAGAGGGTTACGGCAAAAACTGGATGCACTTCGTGTACAAAACGGACAATCTCTTTCAAAGTATGAGGATTTCATCCAGACACTCGTCTGTTACAAAGGGATTTCATTTTTTAAAACCTATTTGAACTCCTGACTTTTTGTGTGTTCAAAATGCACCATTCAAAGCACATCATCATTTTTCAATCCTTTCTGACTTCATTTGTTATTTTTCATGCATTTACTAATTATTTTGAGCTACAAGACCCTAAAATTGAAAAGCATTTCAAATGAACTCTAAAAAGGTTGAAAGTTGGCATGATATCATCATTTCATCCACATAGCATGTGCAAGAAAGTTGAGAGGGTTACGGCAAAAACTGGATGCACATCGTGTACAAAACGGACAATCTCTTTCAAAGTATCAGGATTTCATCCGGAAACTCGTCTGTTACAAAGGGATTTCATTTTTTAAAACTTATTTGAACTACTGACTTTTTGTGTGTTCAAAATGCAACATTCCAAGCCACATCATCATTTTTCAATCCTTTCTGACTTCATTTGTTATTCTTCATGCATTTACTAATTATTTTCAGCTATAAGACCCTTAAATTGAAAAGCATTTCAAATGAACTCTGAAAAGGTTGAAACTTGGCATGATATCATCATTTCATCCACATAGCATGTGCAAGAAAGTTGAGAGGGTTACGGCAAAAACTGGATGCACTTCGTGTACAAAACGGACAATCTCTTTCAAAGTATCAGGATTTCGTCCGGAAACTCGTCTGTTACAAAGGGATTTCATTTTTTAAAACTTATTTGAACTCCTGACTTTTTGTGTGTTCAAAATGCAACATTCCAAGCCACATCATCATTTTTCAATCCTTTCTGATTCATTTGTTATTTTTCATGCATTTACTAATTATTTTGAGCTATAAGACCCTAAAATTGAAAAGCATTTCAAATGAACTCTGAAAAGGTTGAAAGTTGGCATGATATCATCATTTCATCCACATAGCATGTGCAAGAATGTTGAGAGGGTTACGACAAAAACTGGATGCACTTCGTGTACGAAACGGACAATCTCTTTCAAAGTATCAGGATTTCATCCGCAAACTCGTCTGTTACAAAGGGATTTCATTTTTTAAAACTTACTTGAACTCCTGACTTTTTGTGTGTTCAAAATGCAACATTCAAAGCCACGTCATCATTTTTCAATCCATTCTTACTTCATTTGTTATTTTTCATGCATTACTAATTATTTTGAGCTATAAGACCCTAAAATTGAAAAGCATTTCAAATGAACTCTGAAAAGGTTGAAAGTTGGCATGATATCATCATTTCATCCACATAGCATGTGCAAGAAAGTTGAGAGGGTTACGGCAAAAACTGGATGCACTTCGTGCACAAAACGGACAATCTCTTTCAAAGTATCAGGATTTCATCCGGACACTCGTCTGTT
>NW_027333262.1:0-43865 GCF_002575655.3 Aegilops tauschii subsp. strangulata | reverse complement strand
GGCTTTGATTATTGCATGCTGGATGCAGAAAACATCCGGAGTTGTCATAAGTTATTAAAATTTTGAATTGCCAGTGTAACAGATGAGTTTTCGTCTAAAACCCTGATACTTCGAAAGAGATTGTCCAGTTTGCACACGAAGTGCATCCAGTTTTGCGGTGACCCTCTCAACTTTTTTGCAGATGCTATGCGGGTGAAATGATGATTCCATGCCAATTTTAAACCTTTTGAGAGTTCATTTGTAGAGCTTTTCAATTGCAGGGCCATTTAGCTCAAAACAAATCAGTAAATGCATTAAAAATAGCAAATTATGTCCCAAAGGGTTGAAAGTTGATTACGTGGCTTTGAATGGTGCATGCTGAATGCAAAAAACGTCCAGAGTTGTAATAAGGTATTAAGATTTTGAATTGCCGATGTAACAGATGAGTTTTCGTCTGAAACCCTGATACTTCGAAAGAGATTGTCCATTTTGTACATGAAGTGCATCCCGTTTTTGCCGTGACCCTCTCTACTTTTTTGCACATGCTATGCGGGTGAAATGATGATATCATGCCAAGTTTGAACCTTTTCAGAGTTCATTTGTAGAGCTTTTCAATTTCAGGGCCATTTAGCTCAAAACAAATCAGTAAATGCATAAAAAATAGCAAATTATGTCACAAAGGGTTGAAAGTTGATGACGTGGCTTTGAATGTTGCATGCTGGATGCAAAAAACGTCCGGAATTGTAATAGGTAATTAAAATTTTGAATTGCCGATGTAACAGATGAGTTTTTGTCTGAAACCCAGATACTTCGAAAGAGATTGTCCAGTTTGCACACGAAGTGCATCCAGTTTTTGCCGTGACCCTCTCTACTTTTTTGCACATGCTATGCGGGTGAAATGATGATACCATGCCTAGTTTCAACCTTTTCGGAGTTCATTTGTAGAGCTTTTCAATTTCAGGGCCATTTAGCTCAAAACAAATCACTAAATGCATTAAAAGTAGCAAATTATGTCACAAAGGGTTGAAAGTTGATGATGTGGCTTTGAATGGTGCATTACTGAATGCAAAAGACGTCCAGAGTTGTAATAAGTTATTAAAATTTTGAATTGCCGAAGTAACAGATGCGTTTTCGTCCGAAACCCTGATACTTTGAAAGAGATTGTCCAGTTTGTACACGAAGTGCATCCAGTTTTTGCCGTGACCCTCTCTACTTTTTTGCACATGCTATGCGGGTGAAAGGATGATATCATGCCAAGTTTGAACCTTTTCAGAGTTCATTTGTAGAGCTTTTCAATTTCAGGGCCATTTAGCTCAAAACAAATCAGTAAATGCATAAAAAATAGCAAATTATGTCACAAAGGGTTGAAAGTTGATGACGTGGCTTTGAATGTTGCATGCTGGATGCAAAAAACGTCCGGAGTTGTAATAGGTAATTAAATTTTGAATTGCCGATGTAACAGATGAGTTTTTGTCTGAAACCCAGATACTTCGAAAGAGATTGTCCAGTTTGCACACGAAGTGCATCCAGTTTTCGCCGTGACCCTCTCTACTTTTTTGCACATGCTATGCGGGTGAAATGATGATACCATGCCTAGTTTCAACCTTTTCGGAGTTCATTTGTAGAGCTTTTCAATTTCAGGGCCATTTAGCTCAAAACAAATCACTAAATGCATTAAAGTAGCAAATTATGTCACAAAGGGTTGAAAGTTGATGATGTGGCTTTGAATGGTGCATACTGAATGCAAAAGACGTCCAGAGTTGTAATAAGTTATTAAAATTTTGAATTGCCGAAGTAACAGATGCGTTTTCGTCCGAAACCCTGATACTTTGAAAGAGATTGTCCAGTTTGTACACGAAGTGCATCCAGTTTTTGCCGTGACCCTCTCTACTTTTTTGCACATGCTATGCGGGGTGAAATGATGACACCATGCCAAGTTTCAACCTTTTCAGAGTTCATTTGTAGAGCTTTTCAATTTCAGGGCCATTTAGCTCAAACAAATCAGTAAATGCATGAAAAATAGCAACTTATGTCAAAAAGAGCTGAAAGTTGATGACGTGGCTTTGATTATTGCATGCTGGATGCAGGAAAACATCCGGAGTTGTCATAAGTTATTAAAATTTTGAATTGCCAGTGTAACAGATGAGTTTTCGTCTAAAACCCTGATACTTCGAAGAGATTGTCCAGTTTGCACACGAAGTGCATCCAGTTTTTGCGGTGACCCTCTCAACTTTTTTGCAGATGCTATGCGGGTGAAATGATGATTCCATGCCAATTTTAAACCTTTTGAGAGTTCATTTGTAGAGCTTTTCAATTGCAGGGCCATTTAGCTCAAAACAAATCAGTAAATGCATTAAAAATAGCAAATTATGTCCCAAAGGGTTGAAAGTTGATTACGTGGCTTTGAATGGTGCATGCTGAATGCAAAAACGTCCAGAGTTGTAATAAGGTATTAAGATTTTGAATTGCCGATGTAACAGATGAGTTTTCGTCTGAAACCCTGATACTTCGAAAGAGATTGTCCATTTTGTACATGAAGTGCATCCCGTTTTTGCCGTGACCCTCTCTACTTTTTTGCACATGCTATGCGGGTGAAATGATGATATCATGCCAAGTTTGAACCTTTTCAGAGTTCATTTGTAGAGCTTTTCAATTTCAGGGCCATTTAGCTCAAAACAAATCAGTAAATGCATAAAAAATAGCAAATTATGTCACAAAGGGTTGAAAGTTGATGACGTGGCTTTGAATGTTGCATGCTGGATGCAAAAAACGTCCGGAATTGTAATAGGTAATTAAAATTTTGAATTGCCGATGTAACAGATGAGTTTTTGTCTGAAACCCAGATACTTCGAAAGAGATTGTCCAGTTTGCACACGAAGTGCATCCAGTTTTTGCCGTGACCCTCTCTACTTTTTTGCACATGCTATGCGGGTGAAATGATGATACCATGCCTAGTTTCAACCTTTTCGGAGTTCATTTGTAGAGCTTTTCAATTTCAGGGCCATTTAGCTCAAACAAATCACTAAATGCATTAAAAGTAGCAAATTATGTCACAAAGGGTTGAAAGTTGATGATGTGGCTTTGAATGGTGCATACTGAATGCAAAAGACGTCCAGAGTTGTAATAAGTTATTAAAATTTTGAATTGCCGAAGTAACAGATGCGTTTTCGTCCGAAACCCTGATACTTTGAAAGAGATTGTCCAGTTTGTACACGAAGTGCATCCAGTTTTTGCCGTGACCCTCTCTACTTTTTTGCACATGCTATGCGGGTGAAATGATGACACCATGCCAAGTTTCAACCTTTTCAGAGTTCATTTGTAGAGCTTTTCAATTTCAGGGCCATTTAGCTCAAAACAAATCTGTAAATGCATAAAAAATAGCAAATTATGTCACAAAGGGTTGAAAGTTGATGACGTGGCTTTGAATGTTGCATGCTGGATGCAAAAAACGTCCGGAGTTGTAATAGGTTATTAAAATTTTGAATTGCCGATGTAACAGATGAGTTTTTGTCTGAAACCCAGATACTTCGAAAGAGATTGTCCAGTTTGCACACGAAGTGCATCCAGTTTTTGCCGTGACCCTCTCTACTTTTTTGCACATGCTATGCGGGTGAAATGATGATACCATTCCTAGTTTCAACCTTTTCGGAGTTCATTTGTAGAGCTTTTCAATTTCAGGGCCATTTAGCTCAAAACAAATCACTAAATGCATTAAAAGTAGCAAATTATGTCACAAAGGGTTGAAAGTTGATGATGTGGCTTTGAATGGTGCATACTGAATGCAAAAGACGTCCAGAGTTGTAATAAGTTATTAAAATTTTGAATTGCCGAAGTAACAGATGCGTTTTCGTCCGAAACCCTGATACTTTGAAAGAGATTGTCCAGTTTGTACACGAAGTGCATCCAGTTTTTGCCGTGACCCTCTCTACTTTTTTGCACATGCTATGCAGGTGAAATGATGACACCATGCCAAGTTTCAACCTTTTCAGAGTTCATTTGTAGAGCTTTTCAATTTCAGGGCCATTTAGCTCAAAACAAATCAGTAAATTCATGAAAAATAGCAACTTATGTCAAAAAAGAGCTGAAAGTTGATGACGTGGCTTTGATTATTGCATGCTGGATGCAGAAAACATCCGGAGTTGTCATAAGTTATTAAAATTTTGAATTGCCAGTGTAACAGATGAGTTTTCGTCTAAAACCCTGATACTTCGAAAGAGATTGTCCAGTTTGCACACGAAGTGCATCCAGTTTTTGCGGTGACCCTCTCAACTTTTTTGAAGATGCTATGCAGGTGAAATGATGATTCCATGCCAATTTTAAACCTTTTGAGAGTTCATTTGTAGAGCTTTTCAATTGCAGGGCTATTTAGCTCAAAACAAATCAGTAAATGCATTAAAAATAGCAAATTATGTCCCAAAGGGTTGAAAGTTGATTACGTGGCTTTGAATGGTGCATGCTGAATGCAAAAAACGTCCAGAGTTGTAATAAGTTATTAAGATTTTGAATTGCCGATGTAACAGATGAGTTTTCGTCCAAAACCCTGATACTTCGAAAGAGATTGTCCATTTTGTACATGAAGTGCATCCCGTTTTTGCCGTGACCCTCTCTACTTTTTTGCACATGCTATGCGGGTGAAATGATGATATCATGCCAAGTTTGAACCTTTTCAAAGTTCATTTGTAGAGCTTTTCAATTTCAGGGCCATTTAGCTCAAAACAAATCAGTAAATGCATAAAAAATAGCAAATTATGTCACAAAGGGTTGAAAGTTGATGACGTGGCTTTGAATGTTGCATGCTGGATGCAAAAAACGTCCGGAATTGTAATAGGTAATTAAAATTTTGAATTGCCGATGTAACAGATGAGTTTTTGTCTGAAACCCAGATACTTCGAAAGAGATTGTCCAGTTTGCACACGAAGTGCATCCAGTTTTTGCCGTGACCCTCTCTACTTTTTTGCACATGCTATGCGGGTGAAATGATGATACCATGCCTAGTTTCAACCTTTTCGGAGTTCATTTGTAGAGCTTTCAATTTCAGGGCCATTTAGCTCAAAACAAATCACTAAATGCATTAAAAGTAGCAAATTATGTCACAAAGGGTTGAAAGTTGATAATGTGGCTTTGAATGGTGCATACTGAATGCAAAAGACGTCCAGAGTTGTAATAAGTTATTAAAATTTTGAATTGCCGAAGTAACAGATGCGTTTTCGTCCGAAACCCTGATACTTTGAAAGAGATTGTCCAGTTTGTACACGAAGTGCATCCAGTTTTTGCCGTGACCCTCTCTACTTTTTTGCACATGCTATGCGGGTGAAATGATGACACCATGCCAAGTTTCAACCTTTTCAGAGTTCATTTGTAGAGCTTTTCAATTTCAGGGCCATTTAGCTCAAAACAAATCTGTAAATGCATAAAAAATAGCAAATTATGTCACAAAGGGTTGAAAGTTGATGACGTGGCTTTGAATGTTGCATGCTGGATGCAAAAAACGTCCGGAGTTGTAATAGGTTATTAAAATTTTGAATTGCCGATGTAACAGATGAGTTTTTTGTCTGAAACCCAGATACTTCGAAAGAGATTGTCCAGTTTGCACACGAAGTGCATCCAGTTTTTGCCGTGACCCTCTCTACTTTTTTGCACATGCTATGCGGGTGAAATGATGATACCATTCCTAGTTTCAACCTTTTCGGAGTTCATTTGTAGAGCTTTTCAATTCAGGGCCATTTAGCTCAAAACAAATCACTACATGTATTAAAAGTAGCAAATTATGTCACAAAGGGTTGAAAGTTGATGATGTGGCTTTGAATGGTGCATACTGAATGCAAAAGATGTCCAGAGTTGTAATAAGTTATTAAAATTTTGAATTGCCGAAGTAACAGATGCGTTTTCGTCCGAAACCCTGATACTTTGAAAGAGATTGTCCAGTTTGTACACGAAGTGCATCCAGTTTTTGCCGTGACCCTCTCTACTTTTTTGCACATGCTATGCGGGTGAAATGATGACACCATGCCAAGTTTCAACCTTTTCAGAGTTCATTTGTAGAGCTTTTCAATTTCAGGGCCATTTAGCTCAAAACAAATCAGTAAATGCATTAGAAGTGGCAAATTTTGTCACAAAGGGTTGAAAGTTGATGATGTGGCTTTGATTGTTGCATGCTGGATGCAAAAAACATCCAGAATTGTCATAAGTTATTAAAATTTTGAATTGCCGATGTAACAGATGAGTTTTCGTCCGAAACCCTGATACTTCGAAAGAGATTGTCCATTTTGTACATGAAGTGCGTCCTGTTTTTGCCGTGACCCTGTCTACTTTTTTGCACATGCTATGCGGGTGAAATGATGATACCATGCCAAGTTTGAACCTTTTCAGAGTTCATTTGTAGAGCTTTTCAATTTCAGGGCCATTTAGCTCAAAACAAATCAGTAAATGCATGAAAAATAGCAAATTATGTCAGAAAGGGTTGAAAGTTGATGACGTGGCTTTGATTATTGCATGCTGGATGCAAAAAACATCCGGAGTTGTCATAAGTTATTAACATTTTGAATTGCCGGTGTAACAGATGAGTGTTCGTGTGAAACCCTGATACTTCGAAAGAGATTGTCCAGTTTGCACACGAAGTGCATCCAGTTTTTGCGGTGACCCTCTCAACTTTTTTGCAGATGCTATGCGGGTGAAATGATGATTCCATGCCAATTTTAAACCTTTTGACAGTTCATTTGTAGAGCTTTTCAATTGCAGGGCCATTTAGCTCAAAACAAATCAGTAAATGCATTAAAAATAGCAAATTATGTCCCAAAGGGTTGAAAGTTGATTACGTGGCTTTGAATGGTGCATGCTGAATGCAAAAAACGTACAGAGTTGTAATAAGTTATTAAAATTTTGAATTGCCGGTGTAACTAATGAGTTTTTGTCCGAAACCCTGATACTTCGAAACAGATTGTCCAGTTTGTACACGAAGTGCATCCAGTTTTCGCCGTGACCCTCTCTACTTTTTTGCACATGCTATGCGGGTGAAATGATGATACCATGCCAAGTTTCAACCTTTTAAGAGTTCATTTGTAGAGATTTTCAATTGCAGGACCATTTAGCTCAAAACAAATCAGTAAATGCATTAAAAATAGCAAATTATGTCACAAAGGGTTGAAAGTTGATGACGTGGCTTTGAATGGTGCATGCTGAATGCAAAAGACGTCCAGAGTTGTAATAAGTTATTAATATTTTGAATTGCCGATGTAACAGATGAGTTTCGTCCGAAACCCTGATACTTTGAAAGAGATTGTCCAGTTTGTACACGAAGTGCCTCTAGTTTTTGCCGTGACCCTCTCTACTTTTTTGCACATGCTATGCGGGTGAAATGATGATACCACGCCAAGTTTCAACCTTTTCGGAGTTCATTTGTACAACTTTTCAATTGCAGGGCCATTTAGCTCAAAACAAATTAGTAAATGCATTAAAAATAGCAAATGATGTCACAAAGGGTTGAAAGTTGATGACGTGGCTTTGAATGGTGCATGCTGAATGCGAAAAACGTCCAGAGTTGTAATAAGTTATTAAAATTTTTAATTGCCGATGTAACAGATGAGTTTTCGTCCGAAACCCTGATACTTCGAAAGAGATTGTCCACTTTGCACACGAAGTGCATCCAGTTTTTGCGGTGACCGTCTCTACTTTTTTGCACATGCTATGCGGGTGAAATGATGATACCATGCCAAGTTTCAACCTTTTCAGAGTTCATTTGTAGGGCTTTTCAATTGCAGGGCCATTTAGCTCAAAACAAATTAGTAAATGCATTAAAAATAGAAAATTATGTCACAAAGGGTTGAAAGTTGATGACGTGGCTTTGAATGGTGCATGCTGAATGCGAAAAACGTCCAGAGTTGTAATAAGTTCTTAAAATTTTGAATTGCCGGTGTAACTGATGAGTTTTCGTCCGAAACCCTGATACTTCGAAACAGATTGTCCAGTTTGTACACGAAGTGCATCCAGTTTTTGCCGTGACCCTCTCTACTTTTTTGCACATGCTATGCGGGTGAAATGATGATACCATGCCAAGTTTCAACCTTTTCAGAGTTCATTTGTAGAGCTTTTCAATTGCAGGGCCATTTAGCTCAAAACAAATCAATAAATGCATTAAAATAGCAAATTATGTCACCAAGGGTTGAAAGTTGATGACGTGGCTTTGAATGGTGCATGCTGAATGCGAAAAACGTCCAGAGTTGTAAGAAGTTATTAAAATTTTGAATTGCCGGTGTAACTGATGAGTTTTCGTCTGAAACCCTGATACTTCAAAAGAGATTGTCCAGTTTGCACACAAAGTGCATCCAGTTTTTCCGGTGACCCTCTGTACTGTTTTGCACATGCTATGCGGGTGAAATGATGATACCATGCCAAGTTTCAACCTTTTCAGAGTTCATTTGTAGAGCTTTTCAATTGCAGGGCCATTTAGCTCAAAACAAATTAGTAAATGCATTAAAAATAGCAAATGATGTCACAAAGGGTTGAAAGTTGATGACGTGGCTTTGAATGGTGCATGCTGAATGCGAAAAACGTCCAGAGTTGTAATAAGTTATTAAAATTTTGAATTGCCGGTGTAACTAATGAGTTTTTGTCCGAAACCCTGATACTTCGAAACAGATTGTCCAGTTTGTACACGAAGTGCATCCAGTTTTCGCCGTGACCCTCCCTACTTTTTTGCACATGCTATGCGGGTGAAATGATGATACCATGCCAAGTTTCAAACTTTTCAGAGTTCATTTGTAGAGCTTTTCAATTGCAGGGCCATTTAGCTCAAAACAAATCAGTAAATGCATTAAAAATAGCAAATTATGTCACAAAGGGTTGAAAGTTGATGACGTGGCTTTGAATGGTGCATGCTGAATGCAAAAGACGTCCAGAGTTGTAATAAGTTATTAAAATTTTGAATTGCCGATGTAACAGATGAGTTTTCGTCCGAAACCCTGATACTTCGAAAGAGATTGTCCAGTTTGTACATGAAGTGCCTCCAGTTTTTGCCGTGACCCTCTCTACTTTTTTGCACATGCTATGCGGGTGAAATGATGATACCATGCCAAGTTTCAACCTTTTCGGAGTTCATTTGTAGAGCTTTTCAATTTCAGGGCCATTTAGCTCAAAACAAATCAGTAAATGCATTAAAAGTTGCAAATTATGTCACAAAGGGTTGAAAGTTGATGACGTGGCTTTGAATGGTGCATGCTGAATGCAAAAGACGTCCAGAGTTGTAACAAGTTATTAAAATTTTGAATTGCCGATGTAACAGATGAGTTTTCGTCCGAAACCCTGATACTTCGAAAGAGATTGTCCAGTTTGTACATGAAGAGCATCCAGTTTTTGCCGTGACCCTCTCTACTTTTTTGCACATGCTATGCGGGTGAAATGATGATACCATGCCAAGTTTCAACCTTTTCGGAGTTCATTTGTAGAGCTTTTCAATTTTAGGGCCATTTAGCTCAAAACAAATCAGTAAATGCATTAAAAGTTGCAAATTATGTCACAAAGGGTTGAAAGTTGATGATGTGGCTTTGAATGGTGCGTGCTGAATGCAAAAGACGTCCAGAGTTGTAATAAGTTATTAAAATTTTGAATTGCCGATGTAACAGATGAGTTTTCGTCCGAAACCCTGATACTTCGAAAGAGATTGTCCACTTTGCACACGAAGTGCATCCAGTTTTTGCGGTGACCGTCTCTACTTTTTTGCACATGCTATGCGGGTGAAATGATGATACCATGCCAAGTTTCAACCTTTTCAGAGTTCATTTGTAGACCTTTTCAATTGCAGGGCCATTTAGCTCAAAACAAATTAGTAAATGCATTAAAAATAGCAAATTATGTCACAAAGGGTTGAAAGGTTATGACGTGGCTTTGAATGGTGCATGCTGAATGCGAAAAACGTCCAGAGTTGTAAGAAGTTATTAAAATTTTGAATTGTCGGTGTAACTGATGAGTTTTCGTCCGAAACCCTGATACTTCGAAACAGATTGTCCAGTTTGTACACGAAGTGCATCCAGTTTTTGCCGTGACCCTCTCTACTTTTTTGCACATGCTATGCGGGTGAAATGATGATACCATGCCAAGTTTCAACCTTTTCAGAGTTCATTTGTAGAGCTTTTCAATTGCAGGGCCATTTAGCTCAAAACAAATCAGTAAATGCATTAAAAATAGCAAATTATGTCACAAAGGGTTGAAAGTTGATGACGTGGCTTTGAATGGTGCATGCTGAATGCAAAAGACGTCCAGAGTTGGAATAAGTTATTAAAATTTTGAATTGCCGATGTAACAGATGCGTTTTCGTCCAAAACCCTGATACTTTGAAAGAGATTGTCCAGTTTGTACACGAAGTACATCCAGTTTTTGCCGTGACCCTCTCTACTTTTTTGCACATGCTATGCGGGTGAAATGATGACACCATGCCAAGTTTCAACCTTTTCAGAGTTCATTTGTAGAGCCTTTCAATTTCAGGGCCATTTAGCTCAAAACAAAGTAGTAAATGCATTAAAGGTGGCAAATTATGTCACAAAGGGTTAAAAGTTGATGACGTGGCTTTGATTGTTGCATGCTGGATGCAAAAAACATCCGGAGTTGTCATAAGTTATTAAAATTTTGAATTGCCGATGTAATAGATGAGTTTTCGTCCGAAACCCTGATACTTCGAAAGAGATTGTCCATTTTGTACATTAAGTGCATCCTGTTTTTGCCGTGACCCTCTCTACTTTTTTGCACATGCTATGCGGGTGAAATGATTATACCATGCCAAGTTTGAACCTTTTCAGAGTTCATTTGTAGAGCTTTTAAATTTCAGGGCCATTTAGCTCAAAACAAATCAGTAAATGTATGAAAACTAGCAAATTATGTCAGAAAGGGTTGAAAGTTGATGACGTGGATTTGATTATTGCATGCTGGATGCAAAACACATCCCAAGTTGTCATAAGTTATTAAAATTTTGAATTGCCGGTGTAACAGATGAGTTTTCGTCTGAAACCCTGATACTTCGAAAGAGATTGTCCAGTTTGCACACGAAGTGCATCCAGTTTTTGCGGTGACCCTCTCAACTTTTTTGCAGATGCTATGCGGGTGAAATGATGATTCCATGCCAATTTTAAACCTTTTGAGAGTTCATTTGTAGAGCTTTTCAATTGCAGGGCCATTTAGCTAAAAATAAATCAGTAAATGCATTGAAAATAGCAAATTATGTCCCAAAGGGTTGAAAGTTAATTACGTGGCTTTGAATGGTGCATGCTGAATGCAAAAAAACGTACAGAGTTGTAATAAGTTATTAAAATTTTGAATTGCCGATGTAACAGATGAGTTTTCGTCCGAAACCCTGATACTTCGCAAGAGATTGTCCATTTTGTACATGAAGTGCATCCTGTTTTTGCCGTGACCCTCTCTACCTTTTTGCACATGCTATGCGGGTGAAATGATGATACCATGCCAAGTTTGAACCTTTTCAGAGTTCATTTGTAGAGCTTTTCAATTTCAGGGCAATTTAGCTCAAAACAAATCAGTAAATGCATGAAAAATAGCAAATTATGTCACAAAGGGTTGAAAGTTGATGACGTGGCTTTGAATATTGCATGCTGGATGCAAAAAACGTCCGGAGTTGTAATAGGTTATTAAAATTTTGAATTGCCGATGTAACAGATGAGTTTTTGTCTGAAACCCAGATACTTCGAAAGAGATTCTCCAGTTTGCACACAAAGTGCATCCAGTTTTTGCCGGTGACCCTCTCTACTTTTTTGCACATGCTATGCGGGTGAAATGATGATACCATGCCAAGTTTCAACCTTTTCAGAGTTCATTTGTAGAGCTTTTCAATTGCAGGGCCATTTAGCTCAAAACAAATCAGTAAATGCATTAAAAATAGCAAATTATGTCACAAAGGGTTGAAAGTTGATGACGTGGCTTTGAATGGTGCATGCTGAATGCAAAAGACGTCCAGAGTTGTAATAAGTTATTAAAATTTTGAATTGCCGATGTAACAGATGAGTTTTCGTCCGAAACCCTTATACTTCGAAAGAGGTTGTCCAGTTTGTACACGAAGTGCCTCCAGTTTTTGCCATGACCCTCTCTACTTTTTTGCACATGCTATGCGGGTGAAATGATGATACCATGCCAAGTTTCAACCTTTTCGGAGTTCATTTGTAGAGCTTTTCAATTTCAGGGCCATTTAGCTCAAAACAAATCAGTAAATGCATTAAAAGTTGCAAATTATGTCACAAAGGGTTAAAAGTTGATGATGTGGCTTTGAATGGTGCATACTGAATGCAAAAGACGTCCAGAGTTGTAATAAGTTATTAAAATTTTGAATTGCCGATGTAACAGATGAGTTTTCGTCTGAAACCCTGATACTTCGAAAGAGATTGTCCACTTTGCACACGAAGTGCATCCAGTTTTTGCGGTGACCCTCTCTACTTTTTTGCACATGCTATGCGGGTGAAATGATGATACCATGCCAAGTTTCAACCTTTTCAGAGTTCATTTGTAGAGCTTTTCAATTGCAGGGCCATTTAGCTCAAAACAAATTAGTAAATGCATTAAAAATAGCAAATTATGTCACAAAGGGTTGAAAGTTGATGACGTGGCTTTGAATGGTGCATGCTGAATGCGAAAAACGTCCAGAGTTGTAATAAGTTGTTAAAATTTTGAATTGCCGGTGTAACTGATGAGTTTTCGTCCGAAACCCTGATACTTCGAAACAGATTGTCCAGTTTGTACACGAAGTGCATCCAGTTTTTGCCGTGACCCTCTCTACTTTTCTGCACATGCTATGCGGGTGAAATGATGATACCATGCCACGTTTCAACCTTTTCAGAGTTAGTTTGTAGAGCTCTTCAATTGCAGGGCCATTTAGCTCAAAACAAATCAGTAATTGCATTAAAAATAGAAAATTATGTCACAAAGGGTTGAAAGTTGATGACGTGGCTTTGAATGGTGCATGCTGAATGCAAAAGACGTCCAGAATTGTAATAAGTTATTAAATTTTGAATTGCCGATGTAACAGATGAGTTTTCGTCCGAAACCCTTATACTTCGAAAGAGGTTGTCCAGTTTGTACACGAAGTGCCTCCAGTTTTTGCCGTGACCCTCTCTACTTTTTTGCACATGCTATGCGGGTGAAATGATGATACCATGCCAAGTTTCAACCTTTTCGGAGTTCATTTGTAGAGCTTTTCAATTTCAGGGCCATTTAGCTCAAAACAAATCAGAAAATGCATTAAAAGTTGCAAATTATGTCACAAAGGGTTAAAAGTTGATGATGTGGCTTTGAATGGTGCATACTGAATGCAAAAGACGTCCAGAGTTGTAATAAGTTATTAAAATTTTGAATTGCCGATGTAACAGATGAGTTTTCGTCCGAAACCCTGATACTTCGAAAGAGATTGTCCACTTTGCACACGAAGTGCATCCAGTTTTTGCGGTGACCCTCTCTACTTTTTTGCACATGCTATGCGGGTGAAATGATGATACCATGCCAAGTTTCAACCTTTTCAGAGTTCATTTGTAGAGCTTTTCAATTGCAGGGCCATTTAGCTCAAAACAAATTTGTAAATGCATTAAAAATAGCAAATTATGTCACAAAGGGTTGAAAGTTGATGACGTGGCTTTGAATGGTGCATGCTGAATGCGAAAAACGTCCAGAGTTGTAATAAGTTATTAAAATTTTGAATTGCCGGTGTAACTGATGAGTTTTCGTCCGAAACCCTGATACTTCGAAACAAATTGTCCAGTTTGTACACGAAGTGCATCCAGTTTTTGCCGTGACCCTCTCTACTTTTCTGCACATGCTATGCGGGTGAAATGATGATACCATGCCAAGTTTCAACCTTTTCAGAGTTCATTTGTAGAGCTCTTCAATTGCAGGGCCATTTAGCTCAAAACAAATCAGTAATTGCATTAAAAATAGCAAATTATGTCACAAAGGGTTGAAAGTTGATGACGTGGCTTTGAATGGTGCATGCTGAATGCAAAAGACGTCCAGAGTTGTAATAAGTTATTAAAATTTTGAATTGCCGATGTAACAGATGAGTTTTCGTCCGAAACCCTGATACTTCGAAAGAGATTGTCCAGTTTGTACACGAAGTGCCTCTTGTTTTTGCTGTGACCCTCTCTAATTTTTTGCACATGCTATGCGGGTGAAATGATGATATCATGCCAAGTTTTAACCTTTTCGGAGTTCATTTGTAGAGCTTTTCAATTTCAGGGCCATTTAGCTCAAAACAAATCAGTAAATGCATTAAAAGTAGCAAATTATGTCACAAAGGGTTGAAAGTTGATGATGTGGTTTTGAATGGTGCATACTGAATGCAAAAGACATCCAGAGTTGTAATAAGTTATTAAAATTTTGAATTGCCGATGTAACAGATGCGCTTTCGTCCGAAACCCTGATACTTTGAAAGAGATTGTCTAGTTTGTACACAAAGTGCATCTAGTTTTTGCCGTGACCCTCTCTACTTTTTTGCACATGCTATGCGGGTGAAATGATGACACCATGCCAAGTTTCAACCTTTTCAGAGTTCATTTGTAGAGCTTTGCAATTTCAGGGCCATTTAGCTCAAAACAAATCAATAAATGCATTAAAAATAGCAAATTATGTCAGAAATGGTTGAAAGTTGATGACGTGGCTTTGAATAGTGCATGATGAATGCAAAAGACGTCCAGAGTTGTAATAAGTTATTAAAATTTTGAATTGCCGGTGTAACAGATGAGTTTTCGTCCGAAACCCTGATACTTCGAAAGAGATTGTCTAGTTTGTACACGACGTGCATCTAGTTTTTGCCATGACCCTCTCTACTTTTTTGCACATGCTATGCGGGTGAAATGATGATACCATGCCAAGTTTCAACCTTTTCAGAGTTCATTTATAGAGCTTTTCAATTTTAGGGCCATTTAGCTCAAAACAAATTAGTAAATGCATTAAAAATAGCAAATTATGTCAGAAAGGGTTGAAAGTTGATGACGTGGCTTTGAATGTTGCATGCTGGATGCAAAAAACATGCGGAGTTGTAATAAGTTATTAAAATTTTGAATTGCCAGTGTAACAGATAGGTTTTCGTCCGAAACCATGATACTTCGAAAGAGATTGTCCTGTTTTTACACGAGGTGCATCCAGTTTTTTCCATGACCCTCTCTACTTTTTTGCACATGCTATGCGGGTGAAATGATGATACCATGCCAAGTTTCAACCTTTTCAGAGTTCAATTATAGAGCTTTTCAATTTCAGGGCCATTTAGGTCAAAACAAATCAGTAAATGCATTAAAATTAGCAAATTATGTCAGAAAGGGTTGAAAGTTGATGACGTGGCTTTGATTGTTGCATGTTGGATGCAAAAAACATCCGGAGTTGTCATAAGTTATTAAAATTTTGAATTGCCGGTGTAACAGATGAGTTTTCGTCTTAAACCCTGATACTTCGAAAGAGATTGTCTAGTTTGCACACGAAGTGCATCCAGTTTTTGCGGTGACCCTCTCAACTTTTTTGCAGATGCTATGCGGGTGAAATGATGATTCCATGCCAATTTTAAACCTTTTGAGAGTTCATTTGTAGAGCTTTTCAATTGCAGGGCCATTTAGCTCAAAACAAATCAGTAAATGCATTAAAAATAGCAAATTATGTCACAAAGGGTTGAAAGTTCATTACGTGGCTTTGAATGGTGCATGCTGAATGCAAAAAAGTCCAGAGTTGTAATAAGTTATTAAAATTTTGAATTGCCGATGTAACAGATGAGTTTTCGTCCGAAACCCTGATACTTCGAAAGAGATTGTCCATTTTGTACATGTAGTGCATCCTGTTTTTGCCGTGACCCTCTCTACTTTTTTGCACATGCTATGCGGGTGAAATGATGATACCATGCCAAGTTTGAACCTTTTCAGAGTTCATTTGTAGAGCTTTTCAATTTTAGGGCCATTTAGCTCAAAACAACAAATCAGTAAATGCATGAAAAATAGCAAATATTGTCAGAAAGGGTTGGAAGTTGATGACGTGGCTTTGATTATTGCATGCTGGATGAAAAAAACATCCGGAGTTGTAATAGGTTATGAAAATTTTGAATTGCCGGTGTAACAGATTAGTTTTCGTCTGAAACCCTGATACTTCGTCAGAGATTGTCCAGTTTGCACACGAAGTGCATCCAGTTTTTGTCGTGACCTTCTCTACTTTTTTGCAGATGCTATGCGGGTCAAATGATGATACCATGCCAAGTTTCAACCTTTTCGGAGTTCATTTGTAGAGCTTTTCAATTGCAGGGCCATTTAGCTCAAAAAAATCAGTAAATGCATTAAAATAGCAAATTATGTCACAAAGGGTTGAAAGTTGATGATGTGGCTTTGAATGGTGCATGCTGAGTGCAAAAAACGTCCAGAGTTGTAATAAGTTATTAAAATTTTGAATTGCCGATGTAACAGATGAGTTTTCGTCCGAAACAATGATACTTTGAAAGAGATTGTCTAGTTTGTACACGAAGTGCATCCAGTTTTTGCCGTGACCCTCTCTACTTTTTTGCACATGCTATGCGGGAGAAATGATGACACCATGCGAAGTTTCAACCTTTTCAGAGTTCATTTGTAGAGCTTTTCAATTTCAGGGCCATTTAGCTCAAAACAAATCAGTAAATGCACTAAAAGTGGCAAATTATGTCACAAAGGGTTGGAAGTTGATGACGTGGCTTTGATTGTTGCATGCTGGATGCAAAAAACATCCGGAGTTGTCATAAGTTATTAAAATTTTGAATTGCCGATGTAACAGATGAGTTTTCGTCCGAAACCCTGATACTTCGAAAGAGATAGTCCATTTTGTACATGAAGTGCATCCTGTTTTTGCCGTGACCCTCTCTACTTTTTTGCACATGCTATGCGGGTGAAATGATGATACCATGCCAAGTTTCAACCTTTTCAGAGTTCATTTGTAGAGCTTTTCAATTTCAGGGCCATTTAGCTCAAAACAACAAATCAGTAAATGCATGAAAAATAGCAAATTATGTCAGAAAGGGTTGAAAGTTGATGAGGTGGCTTTGATTATTGCATGCTGGATGCAAAAAACATCCGGAGTTGTCATAAGTTATTAAAATTTTAAATTGCCGGTGTAACAGATTAGTTTTTGTCTGAAACCCTGATACTTCGTCAGAGATTGTCCAGTTTGCACACGAAGTGCATCCAGTTTTTGCGGTGACCCTCTCAACTTTTTTGCAGATGCTATGCGGGTGAAATGATGATTCCATGCCAATTTTAAACCTTTTGAGAGTTCATTTGTAGAGCTTTTCAATTGCAGGGCCATTTAGCTCAAAACAAATCAGTAAATGCATTAAAAATAGCAAATTATGTCCCAAAGGGTTGAAAGTTGATTACGTGGCTTTGAATGGTGCATGCTGAATGCAAAAAACGTACAGAGTTGTAATAAGTTATTAAAATTTTGAATTGCCGATGTAACAGATGAGTTTTCGTCCAAAACCCTGATACTTCGAAAGAGATTGTCCATTTTGTACATGAAGTGCATTCTGTTTTTGCCGTGACCCTCTCTACTTTTTTGCACATGCTATGCGGGTGAAATGATGATACCATGCCAAGTTTGAACCTTTTCAGAGTTCATTTGTAGAGCTTTTCAATTTTAGGGCCATTTAGCTCAAAACAACAAATCAGTAAATGCATGAAAAATAGCAAATTATGTCAGAAAGGGTTGAAAGTTGATGACGTGGCTTTGATTATTGCATGCTGGATGCAAAAAACATCCGGAGTTGTCATAAGTTATTAAAATTTTGAATTGCCGGTGTAACAGATTAGTTTTCGTCTGAAACCCTGATACTTCGTCAGAGATTCTCCAGTTTGCACACGAAGTGCATCCAGTTTTTGCGGTGACCCTCACAACTTTTTTGCAGATGCTATGCGGGTGAAATGATGATTCCATGCGAAGTTTCAACCTTTTCAGAGTTCATTTGTAGAGCTTTTCAATTTCAGGGCCATTTAGCTCAAAACAAATCAGTAAATGCATTAAAAGTGGCAAATATGTCACAAAGGGTTGAAAGTTGATGACGTGGCTTTGATTGTTGCATGCTGGATGCAAAAAACATCCGGAGTTGTCATAAGTTATTAAAATTTTGAATTGCCGATGTAACAGATGAGTTTTCGTCCGAAACCCTGATACTTCGAAAGAGATAGTCCATTTTGCACATGAAGTGCATCCAGTTTTTGCCGTGACCCTCTCTACTTTTTTGCAGATGCTATGCGGGTGAAATGATGATTCCATGCCAATTTTAAACCTTTTGAGAGTTCATTTGTAGAGCTTTTCAATTGCAGGGCCATTTAGCTCAAAACAAATCAGTAAATGCATTAAAAATAGCAAATTATGTCCCAAAGGGTTGAAAGTTGATTACGTGGCTTTGAATGGTGCATGCTGAATGCAAAAAACGTACAGAGTTGTAATAAGTTATTAAAAATTTGAATTGCCGATGTAACAGATGAGTTTTCGTCCAAAACCCTGATACTTCGAAAGAGATTGTCCATTTTGTACATGAAGTGCATTCTGTTTTTGCCGTGACCCTCTCTACTTTTTTGCACATGCTATGCGGGTGAAATGATGATACCATGCCAAGTTTGAACCTTTTCAGAGTTCATTTGTAGAGCTTTTCAATTTTAGGGCCATTTAGCTCAAAACAACAAATCAGTAAATGCATGAAAAATAGCAAATTATGTCAGAAAGGGTTGAAAGTTGATGACGTGGCTTTGATTATTGCATGCTGGATGCAAAAAACATCCGGAGTTGTCATAAGTTATTAAAATTTTGAATTGCCGGTGTAACAGATTAGTTTTCGTCTGAAACCCTGATACTTCGTCAGAGATTGTCCAGTTTGCACACGAAGTGCATCCAGTTTTTGCGGTGACCCTCTCAACTTTTTTGCAGATGCTATGCGGGAGAAATGATGACACCATGCGAAGTTTCAACCTTTTCAGAGTTCATTTGTAGAGCTTTTCAATTTCAGGGCCATTTAGCTCAAAACAAATCAGTAAATGCATTAAAAGTGGCAAATATGTCACAAAGGGTTGAAAGTTGATGACGTGGCTTTGATTGTTGCATGCTGGATGCAAAAAACATCCGGAGTTGTCATAAGTTATTAAAATTTTGAATTGCCGATGTAACAGATGAGTTTTCGTCCGAAACCCTGATACTTCGAAAGAGATAGTCCATTTTGCACATGAAGTGCATCCTGTTTTTGCCGTGACCCTCTCTACTTTTTTGCACATGCTATGCGGGTGAAATGATGATACCATGCCAAGTTTGAACCTTTTCAGAGTTCATTTGTAGAGCTTTTCAATTTTAGGGCCATTTAGCTCAAAACAATAAATCAGTAAATGCATGAAAAATAGCAAATTATGTCAGAAAGGGTTGAAAGTTGATGACGTGGCTTTGATTATTGCATGCTGGATGCAAAAAACATCCGGAGTTGTCATAAGTTATTAAAATTTTGAATTGCCGGTGTAACAGATTAGTTTTCGTCTGAAACCCTGATACATCGTCAGAGATTGTCCAGTTTGCACACGAAGTGCATCCAGTTTTTGCGGTGACCCTCTCAACTTTTTTGCAGATGCTATGCGGGAGAAATGATGACACCATGCGAAGTTTCAACCTTTTCAGAGTTCATTTGTAGAGCTTTTCAATTTCAGGGCCATTTAGCTCAAAACAAATCAGTAAATGCATTAAAAGTGGCAAATTATGTCACAAAGGGTTGAAAGTTGATGACGTGGCTTTGATTGTTGCATGCTGGATGCGAAAAACATCCGGAGTTGTCATAAGTTATTAAAATTTTGAATTGCCGATGTAACAGATGAGTTTTCGTTCGAAACCCTGATACTTCGAAAGAGATAGTCCATTTTGTACATGAAGTGCATCCTGTTTTTGCCGTGACCCTCTCTACTTTTTTGCACATGCTATGCGGGTGAAATGATGATACCATGCCAAGTTTGAACCTTTTCAGAGTTCATTTGTAGAGCTTTTCAATTTTAGGGCCATTTAGCTCAAAACAACAAATCAGTAAATGCATGAAAAATAGCAAAGTATGTCAGAAAGGGTTGAAAGTTGATGACGTGGCTTTGATTATTGCATGCTGGATGCAAAAAACATCCGGAGTTGTCATAAGTTATTAAAATTTTGAATTGCCGGTGTAACAGATTAGTTTTCGTCTGAAACCCTGATACTTCGTCAGAGATTGTCCAGTTTGCACACGAAGTGCATCCAGTTTTTGCGGTGACCCTCTCAACTTTTTAGCAGATGCTATGCGGGAGAAATGATGACACCATGCGAAGTTTCAACCTTTTCAGAGTTCATTTGTAGAGCTTTTCAATTTCAGGGCCATTTAGCTCAAAACAAATCAGTAAATGCATTAAAAGTGGCAAATTATGTCACAAAGGGTTGAAAGTTGATGACGTGGCTTTGATTGTTGCATGCTGGATGCAAAAAACATCCGGAGTTGTCATAAGTTATTAAAATTTTGAATTGCCGATGTAACAGATGAGTTTTCGTCCGAAACCCTGATACTTCGAAAGAGATAGTCCATTTTGTACATGAAGTGCATCCTGTTTTTGCCGAGACCCTCTCTACTTTTTTGCACATGCTATGCGGGTGAAATGATGATACCATGCCAAGTTTGAACCTTTTCAGAGTTCATTTGTAGAGCTTTTCAATTTTAGGGCCATTTAGCTCAAAACAACAAATCAGTAAATGCATGAAAAATAGCAAATTATGTCACAAAGGGTTGAAAGTTGATGATGTGGTTTTGAATGGTGCATACTGAATGCAAAAGACATCCAGAGTTGTAATAAGTTATTAAAATTTTGAATTGCCGATGTAACAGATGAGTTTTCGTCCGAAACCCTGATACTTCGAAAGAGATTGTCCAGTTTGTACACGAAGTGCCTCTTGTTTTTGCTGTGACCCTCTCTAATTTTTTGCACATGCTATGCGGGTGAAATGATGATACCATGCCAAGTTTCAACCTTTTCAGAGTTCATTTGTAGAGCTCTTCAATTGCAGGGCCATTTAGCTCAAAACAAATCAGTAATTGCATTAAAAATAGCAAATTATGTCACAAAGGGTTGAAAGTTGATGACGTGGCTTTGAATGGTGCATGCTGAATGCAAAAGACGTCCAGAGTTGTAATAAGTTATTAAAATTTTGAATTGCCGATGTAACAGATGAGTTTTCGTCCGAAACCCTGATACTTCGAAAGAGATTGTCCAGTTTGTACACGAAGTGCCTCTTGTTTTTGCTGTGACCCTCTCTAATTTTTTGCACATGCTATGCGGGTGAAATGATGATACCATGCCAAGTTTTAACCTTTTCGGAGTTCATTTGTAGAGCTTTTCAATTTCAGGGCCATTTAGCTCAAAACAAATCAGTAAATGCATTAAAAGTAGCAAATTATGTCACAAAGGGTTGAAAGTTGATGATGTGGTTTTGAATGGTGCATACTGAATGCAAAAGACATCCAGAGTTGTAATAAGTTATTAAAATTTTGAATTGCCGATGTAACAGATGCGCTTTCGTCCGAAACCCTGATACTTTGAAAGAGATTGTCTAGTTTGTACACAAAGTGCATCTAGTTTTTGCCGTGACCCTCTCTACTTTTTTGCACATGCTATGCGGGTGAAATGATGACACCATGCCAAGTTTCAACCTTTTCAGAGTTCATTTGTAGAGCTTTGCAATTTCAGGGCCATTTAGCTCAAAACAAATCAATAAATGCATTAAAAATAGCAAATTATGTCAGAAATGGTTGAAAGTTGATGACGTGGCTTTGAATAGTGCATGATGAATGCAAAAGACGTCCAGAGTTGTAATAAGTTATTAAAATTTTGAATTGCCGGTGTAACAGATGAGTTTTCGTCCGAAACCCTGATACTTCGAAAGAGATTGTCTAGTTTGTACACGACGTGCATCTAGTTTTTGCCATGACCCTCTCTACTTTTTTGCACATGCTATGCGGGTGAAATGATGATACCATGCCAAGTTTCAACCTTTTCAGAGTTCATTTATAGAGCTTTTCAATTTTAGGGCCATTTAGCTCAAAACAAATTAGTAAATGCATTAAAAATAGCAAATTATGTCAGAAAGGGTTGAAAGTTGATGACGTGGCTTTGAATGTTGCATGCTGGATGCAAAAAACATGCGGAGTTGTAATAAGTTATTAAAATTTTGAATTGCCAGTGTAACAGATAGGTTTTCGTCCGAAACCATGATACTTCGAAAGAGATTGTCCTGTTTTTACACGAGGTGCATCCAGTTTTTTCCATGACCCTCTCTACTTTTTTGCACATGCTATGCGGGTGAAATGATGATACCATGCCAAGTTTCAACCTTTTCAGAGTTCAATTATAGAGCTTTTCAATTTCAGGGCCATTTAGGTCAAAACAAATCAGTAAATGCATTAAAATTAGCAAATTATGTCAGAAAGGGTTGAAAGTTGATGACGTGGCTTTGATTGTTGCATGTTGGATGCAAAAAACATCCGGAGTTGTCATAAGTTATTAAAATTTTGAATTGCCGGTGTAACAGATGAGTTTTCGTCTTAAACCCTGATACTTCGAAAGAGATTGTCTAGTTTGCACACGAAGTGCATCCAGTTTTTGCGGTGACCCTCTCAACTTTTTTGCAGATGCTATGCGGGTGAAATGATGATTCCATGCCAATTTTAAACCTTTTGAGAGTTCATTTGTAGAGCTTTTCAATTGCAGGGCCATTTAGCTCAAAACAAATCAGTAAATGCATTAAAAATAGCAAATTATGTCACAAAGGGTTGAAAGTTCATTACGTGGCTTTGAATGGTGCATGCTGAATGCAAAAAAGTCCAGAGTTGTAATAAGTTATTAAAATTTTGAATTGCCGATGTAACAGATGAGTTTTCGTCCGAAACCCTGATACTTCGAAAGAGATTGTCCATTTTGTACATGTAGTGCATCCTGTTTTTGCCGTGACCCTCTCTACTTTTTTGCACATGCTATGCGGGTGAAATGATGATACCATGCCAAGTTTGAACCTTTTCAGAGTTCATTTGTAGAGCTTTTCAATTTTAGGGCCATTTAGCTCAAAACAACAAATCAGTAAATGCATGAAAAATAGCAAATATTGTCAGAAAGGGTTGGAAGTTGATGACGTGGCTTTGATTATTGCATGCTGGATGCAAAAAACATCCGGAGTTGTAATAGGTTATGAAAATTTTGAATTGCCGGTGTAACAGATTAGTTTTCGTCTGAAACCCTGATACTTCGTCAGAGATTGTCCAGTTTGCACACGAAGTGCATCCAGTTTTTGTCGTGACCTTCTCTACTTTTTTGCAGATGCTATGCGGGTCAAATGATGATACCATGCCAAGTTTCAACCTTTTCGGAGTTCATTTGTAGAGCTTTTCAATTGCAGGGCCATTTAGCTCAAAAAAATCAGTAAATGCATTAAAATAGCAAATTATGTCACAAAGGGTTGAAAGTTGATGATGTGGCTTTGAATGGTGCATGCTGAGTGCAAAAAACGTCCAGAGTTGTAATAAGTTCTTAAAATTTTGAATTGCCGATGTAACAGATGAGTTTTCGTCCGAAACAATGATACTTTGAAAGAGATTGTCTAGTTTGTACACGAAGTGCATCCAGTTTTTGCCGTGACCCTCTCTACTTTTTTGCACATGCTATGCGGGAGAAATGATGACACCATGCGAAGTTTCAACCTTTTCAGAGTTCATTTGTAGAGCTTTTCAATTTCAGGGCCATTTAGCTCAAAACAAATCAGTAAATGCACTAAAAGTGGCAAATTATGTCACAAAGGGTTGGAAGTTGATGACGTGGCTTTGATTGTTGCATGCTGGATGCAAAAAACATCCGGAGTTGTCATAAGTTATTAAAATTTTGA
Organism: Aegilops tauschii subsp. strangulata; assembly: GCF_002575655.3. Lineage (NCBI taxonomy): Eukaryota > Viridiplantae > Streptophyta > Magnoliopsida > Poales > Poaceae > Aegilops > Aegilops tauschii. The sequence continues at coordinate 19,988 of NW_027333262.1, read as the reverse complement.
ATTGCCGATGTAACAGATGAGTTTTCGTCCGAAACGCTGATACTTCGAAAGAGATAGTCCATTTTGTACATGAAGTGCATCCTGTTTTTGCCGTGACCCTCTCTACTTTTTTGCACATGCTATGCGGGTGAAATGATGATACCATGCCAAGTTTCAACCTTTTCAGAGTTCATTTGTAGAGCTTTTCAATTTCAGGGCCATTTAGCTCAAAACAACAAATCAGTAAATGCATGAAAAATAGCAAATTATGTCAGAAAGGGTTGAAAGTTGATGAGGTGGCTTTGATTATTGCATGCTGGATGCAAAAAACATCCGGAGTTGTCATAAGTTATTAAAATTTTAAATTGCCGGTGTAACAGATTAGTTTTCGTCTGAAACCCTGATACTTCGTCAGAGATTGTCCAGTTTGCACACGAAGTGCATCCAGTTTTTGCGGTGACCCTCTCAACTTTTTTGCAGATGCTATGCGGGTGAAATGATGATTCCATGCCAATTTTAAACCTTTTGAGAGTTCATTTGTAGAGCTTTTCAATTGCAGGGCCATTTAGCTCAAAACAAATCAGTAAATGCATTAAAAATAGCAAATTATGTCCCAAAGGGTTGAAAGTTGATTACGTGGCTTTGAATGGTGCATGCTGAATGCAAAAAACGTACAGAGTTGTAATAAGTTATTAAAATTTTGAATTGCCGATGTAACAGATGAGTTTTCGTCCAAAACCCTGATACTTCGAAAGAGATTGTCCATTTTGTACATGAAGTGCATTCTGTTTTTGCCGTGACCCTCTCTACTTTTTTGCACATGCTATGCGGGTGAAATGATGATACCATGCCAAGTTTGAACCTTTTCAGAGTTCATTTGTAGAGCTTTTCAATTTTAGGGCCATTTAGCTCAAAACAACAAATCAGTAAATGCATGAAAAATAGCAAATTATGTCAGAAAGGGTTGAAAGTTGATGACGTGGCTTTGATTATTGCATGCTGGATGCAAAAAACATCCGGAGTTGTCATAAGTTATTAAAATTTTGAATTGCCGGTGTAACAGATTAGTTTTCGTCTGAAACCCTGATACTTCGTCAGAGATTCTCCAGTTTGCACACGAAGTGCATCCAGTTTTTGCGGTGACCCTCACAACTTTTTTGCAGATGCTATGCGGGTGAAATGATGATTCCATGCGAAGTTTCAACCTTTTCAGAGTTCATTTGTAGAGCTTTTCAATTTCAGGGCCATTTAGCTCAAAACAAATCAGTAAATGCATTAAAAGTGGCAAATATGTCACAAAGGGTTGAAAGTTGATGACGTGGCTTTGATTGTTGCATGCTGGATGCAAAAAACATCCGGAGTTGTCATAAGTTATTAAAATTTTGAATTGCCGATGTAACAGATGAGTTTTCGTCCGAAACCCTGATACTTCGAAAGAGATAGTCCATTTTGCACATGAAGTGCATCCAGTTTTTGCCGTGACCCTCTCTACTTTTTTGCAGATGCTATGCGGGTGAAATGATGATTCCATGCCAATTTTAAACCTTTTGAGAGTTCATTTGTAGAGCTTTTCAATTGCAGGGCCATTTAGCTCAAAACAAATCAGTAAATGCATTAAAAATAGCAAATTATGTCCCAAAGGGTTGAAAGTTGATTACGTGGCTTTGAATGGTGCATGCTGAATGCAAAAAACGTACAGAGTTGTAATAAGTTATTAAAAATTTGAATTGCCGATGTAACAGATGAGTTTTCGTCCAAAACCCTGATACTTCGAAAGAGATTGTCCATTTTGTACATGAAGTGCATTCTGTTTTTGCCGTGACCCTCTCTACTTTTTTGCACATGCTATGCGGGTGAAATGATGATACCATGCCAAGTTTGAACCTTTTCAGAGTTCATTTGTAGAGCTTTTCAATTTTAGGGCCATTTAGCTCAAAACAACAAATCAGTAAATGCATGAAAAATAGCAAATTATGTCAGAAAGGGTTGAAAGTTGATGACGTGGCTTTGATTATTGCATGCTGGATGCAAAAAACATCCGGAGTTGTCATAAGTTATTAAAATTTTGAATTGCCGGTGTAACAGATTAGTTTTCGTCTGAAACCCTGATACTTCGTCAGAGATTGTCCAGTTTGCACACGAAGTGCATCCAGTTTTTGCGGTGACCCTCTCAACTTTTTTGCAGATGCTATGCGGGAGAAATGATGACACCATGCGAAGTTTCAACCTTTTCAGAGTTCATTTGTAGAGCTTTTCAATTTCAGGGCCATTTAGCTCAAAACAAATCAGTAAATGCATTAAAAGTGGCAAATATGTCACAAAGGGTTGAAAGTTGATGACGTGGCTTTGATTGTTGCATGCTGGATGCAAAAAACATCCGGAGTTGTCATAAGTTATTAAAATTTTGAATTGCCGATGTAACAGATGAGTTTTCGTCCGAAACCCTGATACTTCGAAAGAGATAGTCCATTTTGCACATGAAGTGCATCCTGTTTTTGGCGTGACCCTCTCTACTTTTTTGCACATGCTATGCGGGTGAAATGATGATACCATGCCAAGTTTGAACCTTTTCAGAGTTCATTTGTAGAGCTTTTCAATTTTAGGGCCATTTAGCTCAAAACAACAAATCAGTAAATGCATGAAAAATAGCAAATTATGTCAGAAAGGGTTGAAAGTTGATGACGTGGCTTTGATTATTGCATGCTGGATGCAAAAAACATCCGGAGTTGTCATAAGTTATTAAAATTTTGAATTGCCGGTGTAACAGATTAGTTTTCGTCTGAAACCCTGATACTTCGTCAGAGATTGTCCAGTTTGCACACGAAGTGCATCCAGTTTTTGCGGTGACCCTCTCAACTTTTTTGCAGATGCTATGCGGGAGAAATGATGACACCATGCGAAGTTTCAACCTTTTCAGAGTTCATTTGTAGAGCTTTTCAATTTCAGGGCCATTTAGCTCAAAACAAATCAGTAAATGCATTAAAAGTGGCAAATTATGTCACAAAGGGTTGAAAGTTGATGACGTGGCTTTGATTGTTGCATGCTGGATGCGAAAAACATCCGGAGTTGTCATAAGTTATTAAAATTTTGAATTGCCGATGTAACAGATGAGTTTTCGTTCGAAACCCTGATACTTCGAAAGAGATAGTCCATTTTGTACATGAAGTGCATCCTGTTTTTGCCGTGACCCTCTCTACTTTTTTGCACATGCTATGCGGGTGAAATGATGATACCATGCCAAGTTTGAACCTTTTCAGAGTTCATTTGTAGAGCTTTTCAATTTTAGGGCCATTTAGCTCAAAACAACAAATCAGTAAATGCATGAAAAATAGCAAAGTATGTCAGAAAGGGTTGAAAGTTGATGACGTGGCTTTGATTATTGCATGCTGGATGCAAAAAACATCCGGAGTTGTCATAAGTTATTAAAATTTTGAATTGCCGGTGTAACAGATTAGTTTTCGTCTGAAACCCTGATACTTCGTCAGAGATTGTCCAGTTTGCACACGAAGTGCATCCAGTTTTTGCGGTGACCCTCTCAACTTTTTAGCAGATGCTATGCGGGAGAAATGATGACACCATGCGAAGTTTCAACCTTTTCAGAGTTCATTTGTAGAGCTTTTCAATTTCAGGGCCATTTAGCTCAAAACAAATCAGTAAATGCATTAAAAGTGGCAAATTATGTCACAAAGGGTTGAAAGTTGATGACGTGGCTTTGATTGTTGCATGCTGGATGCAAAAAACATCTGGAGTTGTCATAAGTTATTAAAATTTTGAATTGCCGATGTAACAGATGAGTTTTCGTCCGAAACCCTGATACTTCGAAAGAGATAGTCCATTTTGTACATGAAGTGCATCCTGTTTTTGCCGAGACCCTCTCTACTTTTTTGCACATGCTATGCGGGTGAAATGATGATACCATGCCAAGTTTGAACCTTTTCAGAGTTCATTTGTAGAGCTTTTCAATTTTAGGGCCATTTAGCTCAAAACAACAAATCAGTAAATGCATGAAAAATAGCAAATTATGTCAGAAAGGGTTGAAAGTTGATGACGTGGCTTTGATTATTGCATGCTGGATGCAAAAAACATCCAGAGTTGTCATAAGTTATTAAAATTTTGAATTGCCGGTGTAACAGATTAGTTTTCGTCTGAAACCCTGATACTTCGTCAGAGATTGTCCAGTTTGCACACGAAGTGCATCCAGTTTTTGCGGTGACCCTCTCAACTTTTTTGCAGATGCTATGCGGGTGAAATGATGATTCCATGCCAATTTTAAACCTTTTGAGAGTTCATTTGTAGAGCTTTTCAATTGCAGGGCCATTTAGCTCAAAACAAATCAGTAAATGCATTAAAAATAGCAAATTATGTCCCAAAGGGTTGAAAATTGATTACGTGGCTTTGAATGGTGCATGCTGAGTGCAAAAAACGTCCAGAGTTGTAATAAGTTATTAAAATTTTGAATTCCCGATGTAACAGATGAGTTTTCGTCCGAAACCCTGATACTCCGAAAGAGATTGTCCATTTTGTACATAAAGTGCATCCTGTTTTTGCCATGACCCTCTCTACTTTTTTGCACATGCTATGCGGGTGAAATGATGATACCAAGCCAAGTTTGAACCTTTTCAGAGTTCATTTGTAGAGCTTTTCAATTTCAGGGCCATTTAGCTCAAAACAAATCAATAAATGCATGAAAAATAGCAAATATTGTCAGAAAGGGTTGGAAGTTGATGACGTGGCTTTGAATGTTGCATGCTGGATGAAAAAACCTCCGGAGTTGTAATAGGTTATGAAAATTTTGAATTGCCGATGTAACAGAGGAGTTTTTGTCTGAAACCCAGATACTTCGAAAGAGATTGTCCAGTTTGCACACGAAGTGCATCCAGTTTTTGCCGTGACCCTTTCTACTTTTTTGCACATGCTATGCGGGTCAAATGATGATACCATGCCAAGTTTCAACCTTTTCGGAGTTCATTTGTAGAGCTTTTCAATTTCAGGGCCATTTAGCTCAAAACAAATCAGTAAATGCATTAAAAGTAGCAAATTATGTCACAAAGGGTTGAAAGTTGATGATGTGGCTTGGAATGGTGCATACTGAATGCAAAAGACGTCCAGAGTTGTAATAAGTTATTAAAATTTTGAATTGCCGATGTAACAGATGCGTTTTCGTCCGAAACCCTGATACTTTGAAAGAGATTGTCTAGTTTGTACACGAAGTGCATCCAGTTTTTGCCGTGACCCTCTCTACTTTTTTGCACATGCTATGCGGGAGAAATGATGACACCATGCGAAGTTTCAACCTTTTCAGAGTTCATTTGTAGAGCTTTTCAATTTCAGGGCCATTTAGCTCAAAACAAATCAGTAAATGCATTAAAAGTGGCAAATTATGTCACAAAGGGTTGAAAGTTGATGACGTGGCTTTGATTGTTGCATGCTGGATGCAAAAAACATCCGGAGTTGTCATAAGTTATTAAAATTTTGAATTGCCGATGTAACAGATGAGTTTTCGTCCGAAACCCTGATACTTCGAAAGAGATAGTCCATTTTGTACATGAAGTGCATCCTGTTTTTGCCGTGACCCTCTCTACTTTTTTGCACATGCTATGCGGGTGAAATGATGATACCATGCCAAGTTTCAACCTTTTCAGAGTTCATTTGTAGAGCTTTTCAATTTTAGGGCCATTTAGCTCAAAACAACAAATCAGTAAATGCATGAAAAATAGCAAATTATGTCAGAAAGGGTTGAAAGTTGATGAGGTGGCTTTGATTATTGCATGCTGGATGCAAAAAACATCCGGAGTTGTCATAAGTTATTAAAATTTTGAATTGCCGGTGTAACAGATTAGTTTTCGTCTGAAACCCTGATACTCCGTCAGAGATTGTCCAGTTTGCACACGAAGTGCATCCAGTTTTTGCGGTGACCCTCTCAACTTTTTTGCAGATGCTATGCGGGTGAAATGATGATTCCATGCCAATTTTAAACCTTTTGAGAGTTCATTTGTAGAGCTTTTCAATTGCAGGGCCATTTAGCTCAAAACAAATCAGTAAATGCATTAAAAATAGCAAATTATGTCCCAAAGGGTTGAAAGTTGATTACGTGGCTTTGAATGGTGCATACTGAATGCAAAAAACGTACAGAGTTGTAATAAGTTATTAAAATTTTGAATTGCCGATGTAACAGATGAGTTTTCGTCCAAAACCCTGATACTTCGAAAGAGATTGTCCATTTTGTACATGAAGTGCATTCTGTTTTTGCCGTGACCCTCTCTACATTTTTGCACATGCTATTCGGGTGAAATGATGATACCATGCCAAGTTTGAACCTTTTCAGAGTTCATTTGTAGAGCTTTTCAATTTCAGGGCCATTTAGCTCAAAACAAATCAGTAAATGCATGAAAAATACCAAATTATGTCACAAAGGGTTGAAAGTTGATGACGTGGCTTTGAATATTTCATGCTGGATGCAAAAAACGTCCGGAGTTGTAATAGGTTATTAAAATTTTGAATTGCCGATGTAACAGATGAGTTTTTGTCTGAAACCCAGATACTTCGGAAGAGATTCTCCAGTTTGCACACAAAGTGCATCCAGTTTTTGCCGGTGACCCTCTCTACTTTTTTGCACATGCTATGCAGGTGAAATGATGATACCATGCCAAGTTTCAACCTTTTCGGAGTTCATTTGTAGAGCTTTTCAATTGCAGGGCCATTTAGCTCAAAACAAATCAGTAAATGCATTAAAAATAGAAAATTATGTCACAAAGGGTTGAAAGTTGATGACGTGGCTTTGAATGGTGCATACTGAATGCAAAAGACGTTCAGAGTTGTAATAAGTTATTAAAATTTTGAATTGCCGATGTAACTGATGAGTATTCGTCCGAAACCCTGATACTTCGAAACAGATTGTCCAGTTTGTACATGAAGTGCATCCAGTTTTTGCCGTGACCCTCTCTACTTTTTTGCACATGCTCTGAGGGTGAAATGATGATACCATGCCAAGTTTCAACCTTTTCAGAGTTCATTTGTAGAGCTTTTCAATTGCAGGGCCATTTAGCTCAAAACAAATCAGTAAATGCATTAAAAATAGCAAATTATGTCAGCAAGGGTTGAAAGTTGAGGACGTGGCTTTGAATTTTGCATGCTGAATGCGAAAAACGTCCAGAGTTCTAATAAGTTATTAAAATTTTGAATTGCCGGTGTAAAAGATGAGTTTTCGTTTGAAACCCTGATACTTCGAAAGAGATTGTCCAGTTTGCACATGAAGTGCCTCCAGTTTTTCCGATGACCCTCTCTACTGTTTTGAACATGCTATGGGGGTGAAATGATGATACCATGCCAAGTTTCAAGCTTTTCAGAGTTTATTTGTAGAGGTTTTCAATTGCAGGGCCATTTAGCTCAAAACAAATTAGTAAATGCATTAAAAATAGCAAATTATGTCACAAAGGGTTGAAAGTTGATGACGTGGCTTTGAATGGTGCATGCTGAATGTGAAAAACGTCCAGAGTTGTAATAAGTTATTAAAATTTTGAATTGCCGGTGTAACTAATGAGTTTTCGTCCGAAACCTTGATACTTCGAAACAGATTGTCCAGTTTGTACACGAAGTGCATCCAGTTTTTGCCGTGACCCTCTCTACTTTTTTGCACATGCTATGCGGGTGAAATGATGATACCATGCCAAGTTTCAACCATTTCAGATTCATTTGTAGAGCTTTTCAATTGCAGGGCCATTTAGCTCAAAACAAATCAGTAAATGCGTTAAAAATAGCAAATTATGTCACAAAGGGTTGAAAGTTGATGACGTGGCTTTGAATGGTGGATGCTGAATGCAAAAGACGTCCAGAATTGTAATAAGTTATTAAAATTTTGAATTGCCGATGTAACAGATGAGTTTTCGTCCGAAACCCTGATACTTCGAAAGAGATTGTCTAGTTTGTACACGAAGTGCCTCCAGTTTTTGCCGTGACCCTCTCTACTTTTTTGCACATGCTATGCGGGTGAAATGATGATACCATGCCAAGTTTCAACCTTTTCGGAGTTCATTTGTAGAGCTTTTCAATTTCAGGGCCATTTAGCTCAAAACAAATCAGTAAATGCATTAAAAGTTGCAAATTATGTCACAAAGGGTTGAAAGTTGATGATGTGGCTTTGAATGGTGCATACTGAATGCAAAAGACGTCCAGAGTTGTAATAAGTTATTAAAATTTTGAATTGCCGATGTAACAGATGAGTTTTCATCCGAAACCCTGATACTTCGAAAGAGATTGTCCAGTTTGTACAGGAAGTGCCTCCAGTTTTGGCCGTGACCCTCTCTACCTTTTTGCACATGCTATGCGGCTGAAATGATGATACCATGCCATGTTTCAACCTTTTCGGAGTTCATTTGTAGAGCTTTTCAATTTCAGGGCCATTTAGCTCAAAACAAATCAGTAAATGCATTAAAAGTTGCAAATTATGTCACAAACGGTTGAAAGTTGATGACGTGGCTTTGAATGGTGCATGCTGAATGCGAAAAACGTCCAGAGTTGTAATAAGTTATTAAAATTTTGAATTGCCGGTGTAACTAATGTGTTTTCGTCCGAAACCCTGATACTTCGAAAGAGATTGTCCAGTTTGTACACGAAGTGCCTCCAGTTTTTGCCGTGACCCTCTCTACTTTTTTGCACATGCTATGCGGGTGAAATGATGATACCATGCCAAGTTTCAAGCTTTTCAGAGTTCATTTGTAGAGGTTTTCAATTGCAGGGCCATTTAGCTCAAAACAAATTAGTAAACGCATTAAAAATAGCAAATTATGTCACAAAGGGTTAAAAGTTGATGACATGGCTTTGAATGGTGCATGCTGAATGCGAAAAACGTCCAGAGTTGTAATAAGTTATTAAAACTTTGAATTGCCAGTGTAACTAATGAGTTTTCGTCCGAAACCCTGATACTTCGAAACAGATTGTCCAGTTTGTACACGAAGTGCATCCAGTTTTTGCCGTGGCCCTCTCTACTTTTTTGCACATGCTATGCGGGTGAAATGATGATACCATGCCAAGTTTCAACCTTTTCAGAGTTCATTTGTAGAGCTTTTCAATTGCAGGGCCATTTAGCTCAAAACAAATCAGTAAATGCATTAAAAATAGCAAATTATGTCACAAAGGGTTGAAAGTTGATGACGTGGCTTTGAATGGTGCATGCTGAATGCAAAAGACGTCCAGAATTGTAATAAGTTATTAAAATTTTGAATTGCCGATGTAACAGATGAGTTTTCGTCCGAAGCCCTGACACTTCGAAAGAGATTGTCTAGTTTGTACACGAAGTGCCTCCAGTTTTTGCCGTGACCCTCTCTACTTTTTTGCACATGCTATGCGGGTGAAATGATGATACCATGCCAAGTTTCAACCTTTTCGGAGTTCATTTGTAGAGCTTTTCAATTTCAGGGCCATTTAGCTCAAAACAAATCAGTAAATTCATTAAAAGTTGCAAATTATGTCACAAAGGGTTGAAAGTTGATGATGTGGCTTTGAATGGTGCATACTGAATGCAAAAGACGTCCAGAGTTGTAATAAGTTATTAAAATTTTGAATTGCCGATGTAACAGATGAGTTTTCGTCCGAAACCCTGATACTTCGAAAGAGATTGTCCAGTTTGTACACGAAGTGCCTCCAGTTTTGGCCGTGACCCTCTCTACCTTTTTGCACATGCTATGCGGGTGAAATGATGATACCATGCCAAGTTTCAACCTTTTCGGAGTTCATTTGTAGAGCTTTTCAATTTCAGGGCCATTTAGCTCAAAACAAATCAGTAAATGCATTAAAAGTTGCAAATTATGTCACAAACGGTTGAAAGTTGATGACGTGGCTTTGAATGGTGCATGCTGAATGCGAAAAACGTCCAGAGTTGTAATAAGTTATTAAAATTTTGAATTGCCGGTGTAACTAATGAGTTTTCGTCCGAAACCCTGATACTTCGAAAGAGATTGTCCAGTTTGTACACGAAGTGCCTCCAGTTTTTGCCGTGACCCTCTCTACTTTTTTGCACATGCTATGCGGGTGAAATGATGATACCATGCCAAGTTTCAAGCTTTTCAGAGTTCATTTGTAGAGGTTTTCAATTGCAGGGCCATTTAGCTCAAAACAAATTAGTAAATGCATTAAAAATAGCAAATTATGTCACAAAGGGTTGAAAGTTGATGACGTGGCTTTGAATGGTGCATGCTGAATGCGAAAAACGTCCAGAGTTGTAATAAGTTATTAAAACTTTGAATTGCCAGTGTAACTAATGAGTTTTCGTCCGAAACCCTGATACTTCGAAATAGATTGTCCAGTTTGTACACGAAGTGCATCCAGTTTTTGTCGTGGCCCTCTCTACTTTTTTGCACATGCTATGCGGGTGAAATGATGATACCATGCCAAGTTTCAACCTTTTCAGAGTTCATTTGTAGAGCTTTTCAATTGCAGGGCCATTTAGCTCAAAACGAATCAGTAAATGCATTAAAAATAGCAAATTATGTCAGAAAGGGTTGAAAGTTGATGACGTGGCTTTGAATGGTGCATGCTGAATGCAAAAGACGTCCAGAATTGTAATAAGTTATTAAAATTTTGAATTGCCGATGTAACAGATGAGTTTTCGTCCGAAGCCCTGACACTTCGAAAGAGATTGTCTAGTTTGTACACGAAGTGCCTCCAGTTTTTGCCGTGACCCTCTCTACTTTTTTGCACATGCTATGCGGGTGAAATGATGATACCATGCCAAGTTTCAACCTTTTCGGAGTTCATTTGTAGAGCTTTTCAATTTCAGGGCCATTTAGCTCAAAACAAATCAGTAAATGCATTAAAAGATGCAAATTATGTCACAAAGGGTTGAAAGTTGATGATGTGGCTTTGAATGGTGCATACTGAATGCAAAAGACGTCCAGAGTTGTAATAAGTTATTAAAATTTTGAATTGCCGATGTAACAGATGAGTTTTCGTCCGAAACCCTGATACTTCGAAAGAGATTGTCCAGTTTGTACACGAAGTGCCTCCAGTTTTTGCCGTGACCCTCTCTACTTTTTTGCACATGCTATGCGGGTGAAATGATGATACCATGCCAAGTTTCAAGCTTTTCAGAGTTCATTTGTAGAGCTTTTCAATTGCAGGGCCATTTAGCTCAAAACAAATCAGTAAATGCATTAAAAATAGCAAATTATGTCACAAAGGGTTGAAAGTTGATGACGTGGCTTTGAATGGTGCATGCTGAATGCGAAAAACGTCCAGAGTTGTAATAAGTTATTAAAATTTTGAATTGCCGGTGTAACTAATGAGTTTTCGTCCGAAACCCTGATACTTCGAAAGAGATTGTCCAGTTTGTACACGAAGTGCCTCCAGTTTTTGCCGTGACCCTCTCTACTTTTTTGCACATGCTATGCGGGTGAAATGATGATACCATGCCAAGTTTCAAGCTTTTCAGAGTTCATTTGTAGAGGTTTTCAATTGCAGGGCCATTTAGCTCAAAACAAATTAGTAAATGCATTAAAAATAGCAAATTATGTCACAAAGGGTTGAAAGTTGATGACGTGGCTTTGAATGGTGCATGCTGAATGCGAAAAACGTCCAGAGTTGTAATAAGTTATTAAAACTTTGAATTGCCAGTGTAACTAATGAGTTTTCGTCCGAAACCCTGATACTTCGAAATAGATTGTCCAGTTTGTACACAAAGTGCATCCAGTTTTTTCCGTGGCCCTCTCTACTTTTTTGCACATGCTATGCGGGAGAAATGATGATACCATGCCAAGTTTCAACCTTTTCAGAGTTCATTTGTAGAGCTTTTCAATTGCAGGGCCATTTAGCTCAAAACAAATCAGTAAATGCATTAAAAATAGCAAATTATGTCACAAAGGGTTGAAAGTTGATGACGTGGCTTTGAATGGTGCATGCTGAATGCAAAAGACGTCCAGAATTGTAATAAGTTATTAAAATTTTGAATTGCCGATGTAACAGATGAGTTTTCGTCCGAAGCCCTGACACTTCGAAAGAGATTGTCTAGTTTGTACACGAAGTGCCTCCAGTTTTTGCCGTGACCCTCTCTACTTTTTTGCACATGCTATGCGGGTGAAATGATGATACCATGCCAAGTTTCAACCTTTTCGGAGTTCATTTGTAGAGCTTTTCAATTTCAGGGCCATTTAGCTCAAAACAAATCAGTAAATGCATTAAAAGTTGCAAATTATGTCACAAAGGGTTGAAAGTTGATGATGTGGCTTTGAATGGTGCATACTGAATGCAAAAGACGTCCAGAGTTGTAATAAGTTATTAAAATTTTGAATTGCCGATGTAACAGATGAGTTTTCGTCCGAAACCCTGATACTTCGAAAGAGATTGTCCAGTTTGTACACGAAGTGCCTCCAGTTTTTGCCGTGACCCTCTCTACTTTTTTGCACATGCTATGCGGGTGAAAAGATGATACCATGCCAAGTTTCAAGCTTTTCAGAGTTCATTTGTAGAGCTTTTCAATTGCAGGGCCATTTAGCTCAAAACAAATTAGTAAATGCATTAAAAATAGCAAATTATGTCACAAAGGGTTGAAAGTTGATGACGTGGCTTTGAATGGTGCATGCTGAATGCGAAAAACGTCCAGAGTTGTAATAAGTTATTAAAATTTTGAATTGCCGGTGTAACTAATGAGTTTTCGTCCGAAACCCTGATACTTCGAAACAGATTGTCCAGTTTGTACACGAAGTGCCTCCAGTTTTTGCCGTGACCCTCTCTACTTTTATGCACATGCTATGCGGGTGAAATGATGATACCATGCCAAGTTTCAAGCTTTTCAGAGTTCATTTGTAGAGGATTTCAATTGCAGGGCCATTTAGCTCAAAACAAATTAGTAAATGCATTAAAAATAGCAAATTATGTCACAAAGGGTTGAAAGTTGATGACGTGGCTTTGAATGGTGCATGCTGAATGCGAAAAACGTCCAGAGTTGTAATAAGTTATTAAAATTTTGAATTGCCGGTGTAACTATTGAGTTTTCGTCCGAAACCCTGATACTTCGAAACAGATTGTCCAGTTTGTACACGAAGTGCATCCAGTTTTTACCGTGACCCTCTCTACTTTTTTGCACATGCGATGCGGGTGAAATGATGATATCATCCCAAGTTTCAACCTTTTCAGTGTTCATTTGTAGAGCTTTTCAATTGCAGGGCCATTTAGCTCAAAACAAATCAGTAAATGCATTAAAAATAGCAAATTATGTCACAAAGGGTTGAAAGTTGATGACGTGGCTTTGAATGGTGCATGCTGAATGCGAAAAACGTCCAGAGTTGTAATAAGTTATTAAAATTTTGAATTGCCGGTGTAACTAATGAGTTTTCGTCCGAAACCTTGATACTTCGAAAGAGATTGTCCAGTTTGTACACGAAGTGCCTCCAGTTTTTGCCGTGACCCTCTCTACTTTTTTGCACATGCTATGCGGGTGAAATGATGATACCATGCCAAGTTTCATGCTTTTCAGAGTTCATTTGTAGAGGTTTTCAATTGCAGGGCCATTTAGCTCAAAAAAAATTAGTAAATGCATTAAAAATAGCAAATTATGTCACAAAGGGTTGAAAGTTGATGACGTGGCTTTGAATGGTGCATGCTGAATGTGAAAAACGTCCAGAGTTGTAATAAGTTATTAAAACTTTGAATTGCCGGTGTAACTAATGAGTTTTCGTCCGAAACCCGGATACTTCGAAACAGATTGTCCAGTTTGTACACGAAGTGCATCCAGTGTTTGCCGTGACCCTCTCTACTTTTTTGCACATGCTATGCGGGTGAAATGATGATACCATCCCAAGTTTCAACCTTTTCAGAGTTCATTTGTAGAGCTTTTCAATTGCAGGGCCATTTAGCTCAAAACAAATCAGTAAATGCATTAAAAATAGCAAATTATGTCACAAAGGGTTGAGAGTTGATGACGTGGCTTTGAATGGTGCATGCTGAATGCAAAAGACGTCCAGAATTGTAATAAGTTATTAAAATTTTGAATTGCCGATGTAACAGATGAGTTTTCATCCGAAACCCTGACACTTCGAAAGAGATTGTCTAGTTTGTACACGAAGTGCCTCCAGTTTTTGCCATGACCCTCTCTACTTTTTTGCAGATGCTATGCGGGTGAAATGATGATACCATGCCAAGTTTCAACCTTTTCGGAGTTCATTTGTAGAGCTTTTCAATTTCAGGGCCATTTAGCTCAAAACAAATCAGTAAATGCATTAAAAGTTGCAAATTATGTCACAAAGGGTTGAAAGTTGATGATGTGGCTTTGAATGGTGCATACTGAATGCAAAAGACGTCCAGAGTTGTAATAAGTTATTAAAATTTTGAATTGCCGATGTAACAGATGAGTTTTCGTCCGAAACCCTGATACTTCGAAAGAGATTGTCCAGTTTGTACACGAAGTGCCTCCAGTTTTTGCCGTGACCCTCTCTACTTTTTTGCACATGCTATGCGGGTGAAAAGATGATACCATGCCAAGTTTCAAGCTTTTCAGAGTTCATTTGTAGAGCTTTTCAATTGCAGGGCCATTTAGCTCAAAACAAATTAGTAAATGCATTAAAAATAGCAAATTATGTCACAAAGGGTTGAAAGTTGATGACGTGGCTTTGAATGGTGCATGCTGAATGCGAAAAACGTCCAGAGTTGTAATAAGTTATTAAAATTTTGAATTGCCGGTGTAACTAATGAGTTTTCGTCCGAAACCCTGATACTTCGAAACAGATTGTCCAGTTTGTACACGAAGTGCATCCAGTTCTTGCCGTGACCCTCTCTACTTTTTTGCACATGCTATGCGGGTGAAATGATGATACCATCCCAAGTTTCAAGCTTTTCAGAGTTCATTTGTAGAGGTTTTCAATTGCAGGGCCATTTAGCTCAAACAAATTAGTAAATGCATTAAAAATAGCAAATTATGTCACAAAGGGTTGAAAGTTGATGACGTGGCTTTGAATGGTGCATGCTGAATGCGAAAAACATCCAGAGTTGTAATAAGTTATTAAAATTTTGAATTGCCGGTGTAACTATTGAGTTTTCGTCCGAAACCCTGATACTTCGAAACAGATTGTCCAGTTTGTACACGAAGTGCATCCAGTTTTTGCCGTGACCCTCTCTACTTTTTTGCACATGCGATGCGGGTGAAATGATGATACCATCCCAAGTTTCAACCTTTTCAGAGTTCATTTGTAGAGCTTTTCAATTGTAGGGCCATTTAGCTCAAAACAAATCAGTAAATGCATTAAAAATAGCAAATTATGTCACAAAGGGTTGAAAGTTGATGATGTGGCTTTGAATGGTGCATACTGAATGCAAAAGACGTCCAGAGTTGTAATAAGTTATTAAAATTTTGAATTGCCGATGTAACAGATGAGTTTTCGTCCGAAACCCTGATACTTCGAAAGAGATTGTCCAGTTTGTACACGAAGTGCATCCAGTTTTTGCCGTGACCCTCTCTACTTTTTTGCACATGCTATGCGGGTGAAATGATGATACCATCCCAAGTTTCAACCTTTTCGGAGTTCATTTGTAGAGCTTTTCAATTTCAGGGCCATTTAGCTCAAAAACAAATCAGTAGATGCATTAAAAGTTGCAAATTATGTCACAAAGGGTTGAAAGTTGATGATGTGGCTTTGAATGGTGCATACTGAATGCAAAAGACGTCCAGAGTTGTAATAAGTTATTAAAATTTTGAATTGCCGATGTAACAGATGAGTTTTCGTCCGAAACCCTGATACTTCGAAAGAGATTATCCAGTTTGCACACGAAGTGCCTCCAGTTTTTGCCGTGACCCTCTCTACTTTTTTGCACATGCATTGCGGGTGAAATGATGATACCATGCCAAGTTTCAAGCTTTTCAGAGTTCATTTGTAGAGCTTTTCAATTGCAGGGCCATTTAGCTCAAAACAAATTAGTAAATGCATTAAAAATAGCAAATTATGTCACAAAGGGTTGAAAGTTGATGACGTGGCTTTGAATGGTGCATGCTGAATGCGAAAAACGTCCAGAGTTGTAATAAGTTATTAAAATTTTGAATTGCCGGCGTAACTAATGAGTTTTCGTCCGAAACCCTGATACTTCGAAAGAGATTGTCCAGTTTGTACACGAAGTGCCTCCAGTTTTTGCCGTGACCCTCTCTACTTTTTTGCACATGCTATGCGGGTGAAATGATGATACCATGACAAGTTTCAAGCTTTTCAGAGTTCATTTGTAGAGGTTTTCAATTGCAGGGCCATTTAGCTCAAAACAAATTAGTAAATGTATTAAAAATAGCAAATTATGTCACAAAGGGTTGAAAGTTGATGACGTGGCTTTGAATGGTGCATGCTGAATGCGAAAAACGTCCAGAGTTGTAATAAGTTATTAAAATTTTGAATTGCCGGTGTAACTAATGAGTTTTTGTCCGAAACCCTGATACTTCGAAACAGATTGTCCAGTTTGTACACGAAGTGCATCCAGTTTTTGCCGTGACCCTCTCTACTTTTTTGCACATGCTATGCGGGTGAAATGATGATACCATGCCAAGTTTCAACCTTTTCAGAGTTCATTTGTAGAGCTTTTCAATTGCAGGGCCATTTAGCTCAAAACAAATCAGTAAATGCATTAAAAATAGCAAATTATGTCACAAAGGGTTGAAAGTTGATGACGTGGCTTTGAATGGTGCATACTGAATGCAAAAGACGTCCAGAGTTGTAATAAGTTATTAAAATTTTTAATTGCCGATGTAACAGATGAGTTTTCGTCCGAAACCCTGATACTTCGAAAGAGATTGTCCAGTTTGTACACGAAGTGCCTCCAGTTTTTGCCGTGACCCTCCCTACTTTTTTGCACATGCTATGCGGGTGAAAAGATGATACCATGCCAAGTTTCAAGCTTTTCAGAGTTCATTTGTAGAGGTTTTCAATTGCAGGGCCATTTAGCTCAAAACAAATTAGTAAATGCATTAAAAATAGCAAATTATGTCACAAAGGGTTGAAAGTTGATGACGTGGCTTTGAATGGTGCATGCTGAATGCAAAAAACGTCCAGAGTTTTAATAAGTTATTAAAATTTTGAATTGCCGGTGTAACTAATGAGTTTTTGTCCGAAACCCTGATACTTCGAAAGAGATTGTCCAGTTTGTACACGAAGTGCCTCCAGTTTTTGCCGTGACCCTCTCTACTTTTTTGCACATGCTATGCGGGTGAAATGATGATACCATGCCAAGTTTCAAGCTTTTCAGAGTTCATTTGTAGAGGTTTTCAATTGCAGGGCCATTTAGCTCAAGACAAATCAGTAAATGCA
This sequence comes from Aegilops tauschii subsp. strangulata, assembly GCF_002575655.3. Lineage (NCBI taxonomy): Eukaryota > Viridiplantae > Streptophyta > Magnoliopsida > Poales > Poaceae > Aegilops > Aegilops tauschii. The sequence goes on along the minus strand of NW_027333262.1, from coordinate 2,742 downwards.
TTAAAAATAGCAAATTATGTCACAAAGGGTTGAAAGTTGATGACGTGGCTTTGAATGATGCATGCTGAATGCGAAAAACGTCCAGAGTTGTAATAAGTTATTAAAATTTTGAATTGCCGGTGTAACTAATGAGTTTTCGTCCGAAACCCTGATACTTCAAAACAGATTGTCCAGTTTGTACACGAAGTGCATCCAATTTTTGCCGTGACCCTCTCTACTTTTTTGCACATGCTATGCGGGTGAAATGATGATACCATCCCAAGTTTCAACCTTTTGAGAGTTCATTTGTAGAGCTTTTCAATTGCAGGGCCATTTAGCTCAAAACAAATCAGTAAACGCATCAAAAATAGCAAATTATGTCACAAAGGGTTGAAAGTTGATGACGTGACTTTGAATGGTGCATGCTGAATGCGAAAAACGTCCAGAGTTGTAATAAGTTATTAAAATTTTGAATTGCCGGCGTAACTAATGAGTTTTCGTCCGAAACCCTGATACTTCGAAAGAGATTGTCCAGTTTGTACACGAAGTGCCTCCAGTTTTTGCCGTGACCCTCTCTACTTTTTTGCACATGCTATGCGGGTGAAATGATGATACCATGACAAGTTTCAAGCTTTTCAGAGTTCATTTGTAGAGGTTTTCAATTGCAGGGCCATTTAGCTCAAAACAAATTAGTAAATGTATTAAAAATAGCAAATTATGTCACAAAGGGTTGAAAGTTGATGACGTGGCTTTGAATGGTGCATGCTGAATGCGAAAAACGTCCAGAGTTGTAATAAGTTATTAAAATTTTGAATTGCCGGTGTAACTAATGAGTTTTTGTCCGAAACCCTGATACTTCGAAACAGATTGTCCAGTTTGTACACGAAGTGCATCCAGTTTTTGCCGTGACCCTCTCTACTTTTTTGCACATGCTATGCGGGTGAAATGATGATACCATGCCAAGTTTCAACCTTTTCAGAGTTCATTTGTAGAGCTTTTCAATTGCAGGGCCATTTAGCTCAAAACAAATCAGTAAATGCATTAAAAATAGCAAATTATGTCACAAAGGGTTGAAAGTTGATGACGTGGCTTTGAATGGTGCATACTGAATGCAAAAGACGTCCAGAGTTGTAATAAGTTATTAAAATTTTTAATTGCCGATGTAACAGATGAGTTTTCGTCCGAAACCCTGATACTTCGAAAGAGATTGTCCAGTTTGTACACGAAGTGCATCCAGTTTTTGCCGTGACCCTCTCTACTTTTTTGCACATGCTATGCGGGTGAAATGATGATACCATCCCAAGTTTCAACCTTTTCGGAGTTCATTTGTAGAGCTTTTCAATTTCAGGGCCATTTAGCTCAAAACAAATCAGTAGATGCATTAAAAGTTGCAAATTATGTCACAAAGGGTTGAAAGTTGATGATGTGGCTTTGAATGGTGCATACTGAATGCAAAAGACGTCCAGAGTTGTAATAAGTTATTAAAATTTTGAATTGCCGATGTAACAGATGAGTTTTCGTCCGAAACCCTGATACTTCGAAAGAGATTATCCAGTTTGCACACGAAGTGCCTCCAGTTTTTGCCGTGACCCTCTCTACTTTTTTGCACATGCATTGCGGGTGAAATGATGATACCATGCCAAGTTTCAAGCTTTTCAGAGTTCATTTGTAGAGCTTTTCAATTGCAGGGCCATTTAGCTCAAAACAAATTAGTAAATGCATTAAAAATAGCAAATTATGTCACAAAGGGTTGAAAGTTGATGACGTGGCTTTGAATGGTGCATGCTGAATACGAAAAACGTCCAGAGTTGTAATAAGTTATTAAAATTTTGAATTGCCGGCGTAACTAATGAGTTTTCGTCCGAAACCCTGATACTTCGAAAGAGATTGTCCAGTTTGTACACGAAGTGCCTCCAGTTTTTGCCGTGACCCTCTCTACTTTTTTGCACATGCTATGCGGGTGAAATGATGATACCATGACAAGTTTCAAGCTTTTCAGAGTTCATTTGTAGAGGTTTTCAATTGCAGGGCCATTTAGCTCAAAACAAATTAGTAAATGTATTAAAAATAGCAAATTATGTCACAAAGGGTTGAAAGTTGATGACGTGGCTTTGAATGGTGCATGCTGAATGCGAAAAACGTCCAGAGTTGTAATAAGTTATTAAAATTTTGAATTGCCGGTGTAACTAATGAGTTTTTGTCCGAAACCCTGATACTTCGAAACAGATTGTCCAGTTTGTACACGAAGTGCATCCAGTTTTTGCCGTGACCCTCTCTACTTTTTTGCACATGCTATGCGGGTGAAATGATGATACCATGCCAAGTTTCAACCTTTTCAGAGTTCATTTGTAGAGCTTTTCAATTGCAGGGCCATTTAGCTCAAAACAAATCAGTAAATGCATTAAAAATAGCAAATTATGTCACAAAGGGTTGAAAGTTGATGACGTGGCTTTGAATGGTGCATACTGAATGCAAAAGACGTCCAGAGTTGTAATAAGTTATTAAAATTTTTAATTGCCGATGTAACAGATGAGTTTTCGTCCGAAACCCTGATACTTCGAAAGAGATTGTCCAGTTTGTACACGAAGTGCCTCCAGTTTTTGCCGTGACCCTCCCTACTTTTTTGCACATGCTATGCGGGTGAAAAGATGATACCATGCCAAGTTTCAAGCTTTTCAGAGTTCATTTGTAGAGGTTTTCAATTGCAGGGCCATTTAGCTCAAAACAAATTAGTAAATGCATTAAAAATAGCAAATTATGTCA